>NC_092269.1:4451727-4464227 GCF_036320965.1 Panulirus ornatus
TTTTCAGGAAATTCTATTTTTTCAAAAAAACAAGAAAAATCCAAGGCCTTGAATAAAATTTTGCTCAGATTTTCAACTTCTTCAGATTTTAATGAAAATCTGGGAATATGTGGTATTCTATATGGTGATTAAGGATATCGAGTCAAAAGACCACATTTTGTAAAATTAAGCGCTTCATTACACACTTAAGATTAATTATAATAACAATAATATGCTAATTACTTCACTAATTACACGAATTTTAAGGTTTTGACCGCAGATTCTCATTCAGCAGACGTAAAAGCATCTATGCTGAAAATTTCAGGAAAATCTATTTTGTCAAAAAAATCAAGAAAAATTTTGCTCAGATTATCAACTTCTTCAGATTTTGATGAAAATCTGGGAATATGTGGTATTCAATATGGTCATTAAGGATATCGAGTCAAAAGACCGCATTTCGTAAAATTAAGGCTTAATTACATACTTAATATTAATTATGATTATATCAATATGCTAATTACTCGACTAATTACTCAAATTTTAAGATTTTGACCACAGATTCATATTCAGCAGACGTAAAAGCATCTATGCTGAAATTTTCAGGAAAATCTATTTTTTCAAAAAAATCAAGAAAAATCCAAGGCTATAGCCTTGAATAAAATTTTGCTCAGATTTTCACCTTCTTCAGATTTTAATGAAAAGCTGGGAATATGCGGTATTCTATATGGTGATTAAGGATATCGAGTCAAAAGACCACATTTTGTAAAATTAAGCGCTTAATTACACACTTAAGATTAATTATAATAATTATAATATGCTAATTACTTCACTAATACACGAATTTTAAGGTTTTGACCACAGATTCTTATTCAGCAGACGTAAAAGCATCTATGCTGAAAATTTCAAGAAAATCTATGTTTTCAAAAAAAATCAAGAACAATTTTGCTCAGATTTTCAACTTCTTCAGATTTTGATGAAAATCTGGAATATGTGTATTCTATATGGTCATTAAGGATATCGAGTCAAAAGACCGCATTCGTAAAATTAAGCGTTTATTACATACTTAATATTAATTATGATTATATCAATATGCTAATTACTCGACTAATTACTCAAATTTTAAGATTTTGACCACAGATTCATATTCAGCAGACGTAAAAGCATCTATGCTGAAATTTCAGGAAAATCTATTTTTCAAAAAAATCAAGAAAAATCCAAGCTATAACCTGTAATAAATTTTGCTCAATTTTCACTTCTTCAGATTTTAATGAAAATCTGGGAATATGGGTATTCTATATGTGATTAAGGATATCGAGTCAAAAGACCCATTTTGTAAAATTAAGCGCTTAATTACACACTTAAGATTAATTATAATAACATAATATGCTAATTACTTCACTAATTACACGAATTTTAAGGTTTGACCACAGATTCTTATTCAGCAGACGTAAAAGCATCTATGCTGAAAATTCAGAAAATCTATTTTTTCAAAAAAATCAAGAAAAATTTTGCTCAGATTTTCAACTTCTTCAGATTTTGATGAAAATCTGGGAATATGTGTATTCATATGGTCATTAAGGATATCGATCAAAAGACCGCATTTCGTAAATTAACGCTTAATTACATACTTAATATTAATTATATTATATCAATATGCTAATTACTCGACTAATTACTCAAATTTTAAGATTTTGACCACAGATTCATATTCAGCAGACGTAAAAGCATCTATGCTGAAATTTTCAGGAAAATCTATTTTTCAAAAAAATCAAGAAAAATCCAAGGCTATAGCCTTGAATGAAATTTTGCTCAGATTTTCAACTTCTTCAGATTTTAATGAAAATCTGGGAATATGCGGTATTCTCTATGGTGATTAAGGATATCGAGCCAAAAGACCACATTTTGTAAAATTAAGCGCTTAATTACACACTTAAGATTAATTATAATAATTATAATATGCTAATTACTTCACTAATTACACGAATTTTAAGGTTTTGACCACAGATTCTTATTCAGCAGACGTCAAAGCATCTATGCTGAAAATTTCAAGAAAATCTATGTTTTCAAAAAAAATCAAGAACAATTTTGCTCAGATTTTCAACTTCTTCAGATTTTGATGAAAATCTGGGAATATGTGGTATTCTATATGGTCATTAAGGATATCGAGTCAAAAGACCGCATTTCGTAAAATTAAGCGCTTTATTACATACTTAATATTAATTATGATTATATCAATATGCTAATCACTCGACTAATTACTCAAATTTTAAGATTTTGACCACAGATTCATATTCAGCAGACGTAAAAGCATCTATGCTGAAATTTTCAGGAAAATCTATTTTTTCAAAAAAATCAAGAAAAATCCAAGGCTATAGCCTTGAATAAAATTTTGCTCAGATTTTCAACTTCTTCAGATTTTAATGAAAATCTGGGAATATGCGGTATTCTATATGGTGATTAAGGATATCGAGTCAAAAGACCACATTTTGTAAAATTAAGCGCTTAATTACACACTTAAGATTAATTATAATAACTATAATATGCTAATTACTTCACTAATTACACGAATTTTAAGGTTTTGACCACAGATTCTTATTCAGCAGACGTCAAAGCATCTATGCTGAAAATTTCAAGAAAATCTATGTTTTCAAAAAAAATCAAGAAAAATTTTGCTCAGATTTTCAACTTCTTCAGATTTTGATGAAAATCTGGGAATATGTGGTATTCTATATGGTCATTAAGGATATCGAGTCAAAAGACCGCATTTCGTAAAATTAAGCGCTTTATTACATACTTAATATTAATTATGATTATATCAATATGCTAATTACTCGACTAATTACTCAAATTTTAAGATTTTGACCACAGATTCATATTCAGCAGACGTAAAAGCATCTATGCTGAAATTTTCAGGAAAATCTATTTTTTCAAAAAAATCAAGAAAATTATTGCTCAGATTTTCACCTTCTTCAGATTTTAATGAAAATCTGGGAATATGCGGTATTCTATATGGTGATTAAGGATATCGAGTCAAAAGACCACATTTTGTAAAATTAAGCGCTTAATTACACACTTAAGATTAATTATAATAACTATAATATGCTAATTACTTCACTAATTACACGAATTTTAAGGTTTTGACCACAGATTCTTATTCAGCAGACGTAAAAGCATCTATGCTGAAAATTTCAAGAAAATCTATGTTTTCAAAAAAAATCAAGAACAATTTTGCTCAGATTATCAACTTCTTCAGATTTTGATGAAAATCTGGGAATATGTGGTATTCTATATGGTCATTAAGGATATCGAGTCAAAAGACCGCATTTCGTAAAATTAAGCGCTTTATTACATACTTAATATTAATTATGATTATATCAATATGCTAATTACTCGACTAATTACTCAAATTTTAAGATTTTGACCACAGATTCATATTCAGCAGACGTAAAAGCATCTATGCTGAAATTTTCAGGAAAATCTATTTTTTCAAAAAAATCTATGTTTTCCAAAAAATCAAGAAAAATTAAGCGCTTAATTACATACTTAAGATTAATCATAATCATATCAATATGCTAATTACTCGAGTAATTACTTGAATTTTAAGGTTTTGACCGCACATCTGCTGGAGGACAGTAATGCATGGGAATACATGGGAAAGCCAGATAATAGACGACCTGATGGGCGTAGAGCTGATGGGTAAACTGATGGTTGGAGGACAAGAGATGGGCGTGAGAGGTGTCCAGTCCAGCGACTGCAGCTCACATTTTTGGGCACTCCAATCTTCCAAAGCGTCAGACCAAACAGGCGTCAGGACGTACTTAAGAATGTCAGGCCAAGCTGGCGTCAAGGAGGCAGTTCAAAACGTCAGGATGGTGGACGAGCCAGTAGCCAGAACTGTCAGACCTGTGCACCCCATGTGACGGTGTGACGGAGCTAAGGGCACGGCATCACAAAGGGCGCCGTAACCCCCCTCTGTGTTTCGCCCCCATCGCAAGCGATTGGCTTGCGTGCATCTCACCGCGCCGTCGCGCGGGGAACGGAGGAGGTTAGAGACGGAAGGAATCCACACCTCCCCACCAGGATACATGTCTATCCTAAACTCTTTCAGCAGGACGGTGCTTCCCTTAGAGGAGGTGTGGTGCTGGCGGCGGCGAAGTCCTCCAACAGGTTAGGTCAGACGGTCATGTCGTCATGCACAGGGTGTCTTACTGTCAGGGAGGCATCACACTTCACGGGGATGTTTCTAGGGGGATCACTAAAGAGGAGGGGGATCTTATCCTTCGTCAAGGGCTCTTCAGTCTTCTGTTCTCCATGAGTAAAAGGGGCGTCGGTATGAGTCCTCGAGGATGGAGGAAAAAGGGGATCGAATCTTATAGCCTCGTGAGAACCTGGGGTGGACGCCGCGCGACCACGCCCTCAGACCTGCAGCGAATGATAATGAACGTCTGCCTTTAATCACAGGATTGAGACATCCTGAGACTCTGGCCCTCTCTAGAATCCAAGGAATGAAGGTCGTAAAAAGAAAGAAAGAAAGAAAAAAAAAAGGTTGGCTGTCAACTCGGATCAAGATACACTCTCTCTCTCTCTCTCTCTCTCTCTCTCTCTCTCTCTCTCTCTCTCTCTCTCTCTCTCTCTCTGAGGCCACACAACATTCTTCCTCAATGTCTCGCAACTCAACGGCAGCGAGAGCGGGCTGGGCCCCCAACCCCAACCTTTTTTTTTTTTTTCTTCTTCATTTCCATCCCACCACATAATTCTATTTCCGAGGTTATTGCACCGTCTGGCATTGCGAGAGCTGACCAAGAAAGGCACTTTCAGCTTGAGCGAACAGACAGGCGTGGTCAGCCAGCTGGCCTATCACCTACTGCCCTTTTTGCTCAACGAGCCAGACAGTCATTTCGTCTCAAGGAAAACGAAAAAAAAAAAAAAAAGACGCGACGTCGGGTTGCTGAACTTGAGGTGGCTGGTGTGGTACTGGGGGATTGACTGGCCTACACTGAATTATGCGCTGCAGGAGAATGTGCCCCCCCCCCCCCCAAGCCTTGGCCGGAACCAGTTCATGGGACTGCTGGTCAAGCAATATCTTCCGCCAGTTGAATAGTACCGATAGACAGGAGCTTATAGACGCAATGGGATCCGTCGTGGTTTTTGGGGATGTCTGTGCTTGAACCCATGGAGCTAGGGTCAAAAATATTGACTGTGTCTTTCTAATGTCCTTTGGTCAAAAATGACGCTATATCTTCCTATTTTCGTTAACATTTAGTTACGACAAAGAAGATACCTGGTGCTAGGGAAGAGGAGGAAAAAGAAGAGAAGGAGGAGGAGGAGCAAATAACGGAGGGAAAGAAGAAGAAGAAGATTAGGAAACTAATTTGTGGATACATCTTGGAACCTATATGTCAAATCCATTAGCGGCTCGCACGTCACACTACTCGATTAAAAAAAAAATAACAATAAAGAAAAGAAAATGGGAATTCAGCAGGTAAGCTTCCCGCTTTCTGTCGCGCTCCGCCTGAAGTGCGACAACTGCAACGGCAGCCGACGATTTTCCTTCGACGATCACGAAAAAACCTGGGTAACGTGTCTGCATCTCGTGTGTCTCAAAATTCCAGCAGATGGCGGACCCAGGAGACCTTTTGAGACTCTTCCTACGAGCTTATCAAACGTTTATATATACACATATGTATCCCCTCAACCCTCTCCCATTATGGAAGAGGTGCTGAAAGGTTCCTGGGCTGCAAGAGGCAGCGCAAGGGGCGATGTCGTGCAATATTCTTCGGCTTATCGAGGGTGTGTCACAGGCGCCCAGCGATGGGATATCCCTAGGGAGAAGCCAACTGGGTCACTTGAGGATGCTGAAGACATCTGTCTCCCTTTTATCCCAAAAATGATCCCATGCGGTGGGATATTTGTGTACGTAGGTGAAGCAAGGTTGACGTGTTACCCTGGGATTGTTGAGCACGACGGTGCGATCCCTGAGGACGACGGTACGACGCTTGAGCACGACGGTACGACGCTTGAGGACGACGGTACGACGCTTGAGCACGACGGTACGATCCCTGAGCACGACGGTGTGACGCTTGAGCACGACAGTACGATCCCTGAGCACGACGGTACGACGCTTGAGCACGACGGTGCGATCCCAGAGGACGACGGTACGACGCTTGAGAGCGACGGTGCGATCCCTGAGCACAACGGTACGACGCTTGAACACGACGGTGCGATCCTTGAGCACGACGGTACAACGCTTGAGCACGACTGTACGATCCTTCAGCACTATGATATGGTACGACGCGTACGCTTCTTCGAACACGACGGTACGATCCCCCCCCCCCCCCTTGACCACGACGTACTCAAGGCTCATGCTTAACAAAAAAAAAGAGGACGACGACTGCGACAACCACGACGAATACGTCAATCTAACGACCGCAGAGACGACAAGAGCGCATCTCAATTCGAATGCATGACGGTCCTTCCTCCAGCACAGGTTACACGCTTAGCTGCGGGCGTGAGCTGGGTACAGGAGTGTTCAGTCCACTCCCACCGTCTTCCAGGAAAAGACTTCGAAATTAGTGTCCTTAAAGAGCATTACCTCAACCCACGCTGTAATCCGGAGGCCGGATCTCTGTTGTGTCTTCCCCGCCACCAACCATCCTCTTATCGCGTCCACTGTATGTTCTATGCTTGCCTTTGCCTCCACCCCTTGCTATATGCCCTTCGCCTATTGTACCCACTGTATGTTCTATGCTTGCCTCCACCTACCCCCCTGCTATATGCCCTTCGCCTATTGTACCCACTGTATGTTCTATGCTTGCCTTCCACCTACCCCCCTGCTATATGCCCTTCGCCTATTGTACCCACTGTACGCTCTATGCTTGCCTCCACCTACCCCCCTGCTATATGCCCTTCGCCTATTGTACCCACTGTATGATCTATGCTTGCCTCCATCCACCCTATGCTATATGCCCTTCACCCACATTATTGTACCCATTGTGCGCTCTATGCTTACCTCCCACCTAACCCCAGAGCCATGTCCCCTTCAGCCATGCTATCACACTGAAATACTCTCTCACAGCACAGACAAAGATTCAAAAACCGAATGAAGATTCAGAAACTATAAATACAGCTTCAAAAACTATAAATACAGTCGATCCTGGCCAGCTGGTGGCAACAGAGCCAAGATTCGACCACTGTGGAGCAGTTACCTCAATTCTACATTACGTGGTAATATACAAAGGGAATGCAACGATGCCAAGACCACATGGGTCGTCTCGAAGCTCTGTCTGTAGAAGATGGAAGGGATCAGACACGAGGAGAAGAGCGTAGAGAGGGTAGACAAAGACGAGAGAAAAAAACAAAAAAAAACAAATAAAGACAGAGAAGAGAAGGCATTGGGGGGCAGACAGCTGAGTGTGGGGGCAATTATAAGTCCAAACACACGTGGTAACAGCAAGGGGCGAACATGCCGTGCACAGGAACGGGAAGAACGACCTTAAGATGAGAGGAAGGATCCACGCACCTGATGCCCTTGCCTTGACCACACGTCAAGGCAACACACCAAAACACAAGAGTGGTCCAGTCTGGTCGTATGGGTGTCGAGCTGCGAACTACCTTGTTAATGATGGTATCACCTGATGTACACACAGACAAGGGGTTAACTAATGACAGCAAGACGCTACATATAATTATATAACTGATAAATATCAATAATAATAATAATAATAATATATAATAATAATAATAATAATAATAATAATAATAATATAATAATAACAACAACAACAACAACAATAATAACAATAATAATAATGAGACTAATAATAATAATGATAATGATAATTATAATGATAGTAATGATAATCACAACTACTAACTAATACTAATATTACTACCACCACTACTACTACTTATACTATAATTACTACCAATAATTATAAAGATAATAATAATAATAATAATAATAATAATAATAATAATAATAATAATAATAATAATAATGACAATAAAAATAATAATAATAATAATAATAATAATAATAATAATAATAATGACAATAATAAAAATAATAATAATAATAATAATAATAATAATAATAATAATAATAATAACTAACAATAATAATAATAATAATGATAATAATAATAATAACAATACTAAACTGCACATCCTACATTTAAAAGCCACATTTTTTCATACATATTCGCCATTTCCCGCGTTAGCGAGGTAGCGTTAAACTCCTCATCTGATATCATTTTTCTACTCAGAATGATTATTCTAATGTTTCATGTGAACCTAAGATTTGCCCAGTTCACACAGCGAAGGTATCCGGGTTTCTTATATCATGGACGCTCCTGCCTACCTATGTAATATGTAACTTGTAATGATTACATGGGACTTAATATGCACTACACGTCGACGTCAACCTAAATTAAGCAGACCTTTTTCCAAGATTTCAAATTTGTTTTAAGTAAGCGAAAGCAACGTTGATTATATATATATATATATATATATATATATATATATATATATATATATATATATATATATATATATATATATATATATATTATGAAACCATGCATTTAAAAGCCTCTGTGTATGCTATTACATTTATGCCTTCAAACTTTCTCATCGCACAATACCGTTTTTACATATATCTCTCGTAATCACGAACACTCAACACGTCTACATTCCACTGTATCATACACACGAGCTTACACCATCCCATGAAAGCTAATATCTTCACAGACTTCTCAGAGAAAAAGAGTTTTTAAAATGAGAGAGAAATGTAACTTGATTTCTGGCATGATGGCTCGTCAACACCCTTTTCCTGCTTGCAGTTTCCTGTTCTGAAAGCAGAGCCAGAGGGGTGTAATACAAGATCCTGGGAGATCAAGGTAAGAGTTTCTTCTTGAATTCCTTGAAGTCAAGACACAAGAGACTAGACAAGTGAGGAGCGGCCGGTCTCAACACCGGCGTAAAACGTTTACACAACGCTTCAGAAGGAGGAAGAAGAGGAAAGAAGAGGAAGAGAAAGAGAAACAAAATCAAAAAATAATCTTGGATATATATATATATATATATATATATATATATATATATATATATATATATATATATATATATATATATATATATATTCTTCTTTATTTCTATTTATTTGTTTACTTATTTTTTTGGCGCGTTCACAAGGAACTGTTTCATTCCAGATGATTTCAACCGATTCCTTACGCGTCTTTTGGTGTCCGATGATCGAAAATATATGCAAATATAACCATCTATCACCCCCCCCCCCCCCCAATGTGAAACACTGTTGCCAGACCCGGACACCAGCTGGGAAAACCCCTTACTCCACTCCCCCCCCCCTCCAAAAAAAACCCCCACCACCCCAGTGGGACCACTGTTGCCAGACCAGTACACACACCCCTCTAACTCACCTCTTCACCTTACAAGAAGCAGCTGTTGAGTTCCGCACACACACACACACACACACACCACCGTCCTTGGGTTCGGAGACACGGCTTAACTGTTAAAACCTAACTACCCTCAGCCCACGCCGCCACTCAAGGTCATACGGGGTTACCGAAGGTCACGGGGGGGGGGGGGGTCAAAGAAAATGACCCGACACGTCTATGCAAATGAGCAATAAGAGACACCAGAGATGATTTTCCAGTAACGTTTAATGCAGGAAGCAACAGTTACCTTGCTCAGAACAGGCCACTTAACCAACTGCCAAAAGTATATCGCTACTAGCACTATAACTACTTTTAATAACAATGATCCTCTCTTGGTTCATCTGCTCCTTCGTTTAGCAAATTATAATACAGGAAGGGAGGTATTCCAGCCCCATTCTGTATACCCCAGCCCAAAAATAGAAATTTATTATGATTATTATTATTATTATTATAATTATCATTATTATTATTATTATTACTATATTATTATCATGAGCAGTAATAATAGTATTAGTAGTAGTGGTAGTAATAGTAGTAATAATAGTAGTAGTAGTAGTAGTGGTAGAATCTAGTAGTAATGTAATAATAGTATAGTAGTGTGAAAGTAAGTAATAATAGTAGTAATAAGAGTATAGTAGTAAGTGGTGTATTAAAGTATGTAATGGGAATGGCGAATAGTTTGAAAGAAAGAAAGTAGTGGTAGTATGTAGTAGTATAGTAATAATAGTGGTAGTAGTAGTAGTAGGTAGTTAGTAGTATAATAATAGTGGTAGTAGTGTATACGCTATAGCTCAATAATAGTGGTAATAGTGCTTAAGTAGTAACTTATTAAGTAAAATATATGAGTAGTAGTGTAGTAGTAGTAGTAATAATAGTGGTAGTAGTGGTAGTAGTAGTAGTAGTAATAATAGTGGTAGTAGTGGTAGTAGTAGTAGTAATAATAATAGTGGTAGTAGATCTTCTTCATTATAATCCATAATTATCACTCAATCAAAACAATAATTATCATTACTATTAACAATATCATTAAATCGTTATTTTCAAACTTAATATAATCGAAGGTTTATTAAATGATACACATGAGCGAGCGTGTTCATCCAACATGTGTGATTTAAAGCGCACGTGTTGTCGGTCAGGCGTCGTAAAGAAAAGAAAGAAAAAGATGAAAAGAAAAAAAAAAGATGAAAAGAAAAAAAATTGGTTTGCTATGCGCGCGCAGTGGTGATGGTCACGTGACGTGGATCATGACATCACCCAAATGTTACCAGTTAGCCTATTTATTCGGCTAATAATTCACTTTTTTTTTCCTAATATCTCAGAAATTACTATATAAATCATTACCAAATTTCGTAGACACATTATGTGGGACCAAGAAAGGTTTTACTCATATGGGAATAAGAATATAATTGAATAAAAGAGAAGAAATTACATTAAAATGAAATATGGCCGTCCAATGCAACCTCCCAACATCCATATACCTTCCTTCAACACAGTATGAAATGGAAAACACGTGTACGCAGAATTTTGACAAATCTTTCAACTTGATTGGAAACTTTGTCTACATATATAATATTTTTCTACGACATATGGCGTTTTGAAGGCAGTGATAATCTATATCATTTCACGAAAAATTCTCCACGAAATGGTACGTCCATCTCTTAAATGAGAGGTGGATCTCCGTATGCAAATTAAGGCAATTGGTTATGCGCAACACGGGGCACGCAGCGCGGTGACGTCATAATTATTTATGACACCTAAGTTAAAAGCTAAAAATAATCCTTCTTCTTTTTTTCTTTTCTTTATGTCTCGACGCGTTGATTACCGGCATCAGTTTAACACTGATGTTAATATACATGCGACTGCTTCAACACCTGACTGATATTATATACAGGTTAACATTAACACGATTCTGATGTTAATATACGACACCTTCACTGCTACAGTGATGTTAATATATGACACCTTCACTGCTACAGTGATGTTAATATATGACACCTTCACTGCTACAGTGATGTTAATATATGACACCTTCACTGCTACAGTGATGTTAATATACGACACCTTCACTGCTACAGTGATGTTAATATATGACACCTTCACTGCTACAGTGATGTTAATATATGACACCTTCACTGCTACAGTGATGTTAATATATGACACCTTCACTGCTACAGTGATGTTAATATATGACACCTTCACTGCTACAGTGATGTTAATATATGACACCTTCACTGCTACAGTGAAGTTAATATATGACACCTTCACTGCTACAGTGATGTTAATATATGACAGCTTCACTGCTACAGTGATGTTAATATATGACACCTTCACTGCTACAGTGATGTAATATATGACACCTTCACTGCTACAGTGATGTTAATATATGACACCTTCACTGCTACAGTGATGTTAATATATGACACCTTCACTGCTACAGTGATGTTAATATATGACACCTTCACTGCTACAGTGATGTTAATATATGACACCTTCACTGCTACAGTGATGTTAATATATGACACCTTCACTGCTACAGTGATGTTAATATATGACACCTTCACTGCTACAGTGATGTTAATATATGACAGCTTCACTGCTACAGTGATGTTAATATACGTTCACCACTTCACTCATGGTCAACAATGAATGTTAACGTAAACAACTGAGCTTCAGTTATCACACCGATGCAAACATTAACACAGCAGCTTCAAACACTCGTGCTCATATTAACACTGACGTTTCATACTAACAAGATAACTTCAATAGGACACTGTACCCGTCATCAATTTCTGAAGCCAAATAGAGACATCATCAGATCTCTCTCTCTCTCTCTCTCTCTCTCTCTCTCTCTCTCCTCTCTCTCTCTCTCTCTCTCTCTCTCTCTCTCTCTCTCCCCGCCTCAAAATCACCACACATCAAACATTATTTTACAAACACGAGCAACTTTATTTTCCAACACAAGAAGGTTGTCTGTGCTATCAGTACTTCCCTACGTAGCCCAAACTCCACTTTTTTTAAAATACACACTTTACGATAACCCCACTAAAGGCTAAAATACAACCTCTT
>NC_092269.1:4471727-4534227 GCF_036320965.1 Panulirus ornatus
CACCCGCGCCATATACACGTCCTTACTACCAGCAATTATAAACATTCTACGTATCATAATTAGAGTTCAAATTCGCCCTAACATTTCCCGTACGACAGGAGGGTAAGAGACACAAGACACGCCACACAGAACCGTTGGTTCTCGATGCGAAACCCACAACCCAAGAACGAGGCTTCGAACCCACAGATTCATATTCCACCTCCCCTCCCCTCCTTCTCTCTCTTTTTTTTTTTTCACCCCCAACCCATCTAACTTCGTTCTCTATGGCCTCGCTCGCTCGCGCTCTCTCTCCCCCCCCCCTCCCACCTCCGCATCCCGCAACCTCCTCCTCCCCCCCCCCCCCACCCAGCTCCTCGCTACGAGTCAATGTAAATAAAAGCAGTGTGGTCGCTGGCTTGGCTAGACCATTTGGCTAGACGACAAGGACGTGAACTATTTTCCACCCTACGGGAGCAAGGAGGGAGAGGGGGGTGGGGGGTGGTTGTAAACAAGTGGTGTGTCCTCCCCTCCCCCTCCCCTCCCCCTCCATACAACTACCCATTTACTACCGTATGGAAGAAAACGACGACCAATGGTAGCTTAAAAACTCTATGATCAACTTTATAAATTTCATTTTTCGTAAAATTTACGTTTGTCTTTTCTTTTCTTTTACGCCTTAGACACGACGGTACAACCCCAGCACGACGGTACGATCCTCAAAAAGGAATATTCCCGTACTCAAAGAACGTACCGTCGTGCTCTGAGTTCGTGTTGTCGTACCGGCAAGCTCAAAAATCGTACTGTCGTGTTCTAAGTTCATTCTGTCGTGACCAAAGTGTCGTACCGTATCACAAACGGTTGCATCGCCGTACTTAAAGACCGTACCGTCGTGTTCAAGGATCGTACCGTCGTACCGTATCTCAAACGATTGCATCTCCGTACTTAAAGACCGTACCGTCGTGTTCAAGGATCGTACTGTCGTGCCCAAAGTGTCGTACCGCACCTCAAACGGTTGCATCGCCATACTTAAAGACCGTCGTACCGTCGTGCTCAAAATGCATTCAGTCCTACCCATACCTCATACCAAGTCTCAAAAAAGGGCTGCTGCACCGCCGTCCTCAAAACAAACAAACAAACAAAAACAAAGGAATAATCGCACAGCCGCGCTCAAAAGGCGTTACCGGGTCGCTCGGCAGACCTGCGCGCGCGTACCCAGCCACCCCAAGCGCCGAGTTCCCGCTCGAAAACTGACACATTATGAAGACTCAAGGACTCACTCAACGGTAGTAACGACTATGTAGTGGTGAAGGAAATCCCTCCCTCCCTCTCTCCCGCGAGAGCGCGATGCCCCTAGGAATTTGACTCCTCCGCAGGTCACCCTCCGCGCCATACACACACACACACACACACGGTCGGTCGCCTCCAAAAATCCTGCACACGATCTCGCTTGAACTGCCCACTCCCCCACCGCGCGAGGAACATATGAATGCAGGGGACGCCATACGACTCTTTATAACGAACGAACTAATTCGTTTTACCGCAAAGAGAGTATTACCGCGAATAAATAAATCACCAAGAGTGATATTTCTCTTGATTTCGTGTTGTGTTGACTCCCAAGCAAGCTTCACTAACTATACCTTCCGAAATATCACGAAATAACACATTTTACATGACTGGCTACGCTCATATCCACAAATGAATAACTCTTGTCCCTTACATATAACAATAAAATCCGCAGTGAAGTGATTCTGGCTACTTTTATTATGTAGCCACCTATTTGGTAATCTAGATTTTCGATTCTAACAAACTGAAAGAAAAAAAATCTAGGGTCTATATAAATCTAAGTCATGTCAATTTGTTCTAAATTCTTTAACTTTTGAAACTAACTTAGACTCTAACATATATATATATATATATATATATATATATATATATATATATATATATATATATATTATATATATATCCCCTGGGGATACGGGAGAAAGAATACTTCCCACGTATTCCCTGCGTGTCGTAAAAGGCGACTAAAAGGGAAGGGAGCGGGGGGGCTGGAAATCCTCCCCTCTCATTCTTTTTTCAATTTTCCAAAAGAAGGAACAGAGAAGGGGGCCAGGTGAGAATATTCCCTCAAAGGCCCAGTCCTCTGTTCTTAACGCTACCTTGCTAACGCGGGAAATGGCGAATAGTATTTTTTTTTTTCAAACTATTCGCCATTTCCCGCATTAGCGAGGTAGCGTTAAGAACAGAGGACTGGGCCTTTTTCGGAATATCCTCACCTGGCCCCCTCTGTTCCTTCTTTTGGAAAATTAAAAAAAAAAAAAAAAAAACGAGAGGGGAATACGTGGGAAGTATTCTTAATCCCCTATCCCCAGGCGAATAGTATATATATATATATATATATATATATATATATATATATATATATATATATATATATATAATATATATATATATATATATCTTTTCTTTCTTTCAAACTATTCGCCATTTCCCGCATTAGCGAGGTAGCGTTAAGAACAGAGGACTGGGCCTTGAGGGAATATCCTCACCTGGCCCAATTCTCTGTTCCTTCTTTTGGAAAAAAAAAAATATATATATATGTGTCACTTTATTATATATATATATATATATATATATATATATATATATATATATATATCATCATGGGTCAGTCCAATCAAATTCAGCATCAATTCCAACCAGGTTGGACCAGGACCATATATATATATATATATATATATATATATATATATATATATATATATATATAATATATATATATATAAAGTGACACAAAAAAAAAACCCCACCCAAACCCGACTTTTTCCAACAGCTACTCAAACCCACAGAGCGTAAAACAAACACAACCTTTCGATCTATCCCGCCAGGCAACTTGACCAGGAACAAGAGAGAAAAAAGGAAAACAGGTTTTGCCTTACAAAAAAAAAAAAAAAAAAAACCAACCCTCTATGCGTCCAGTACCACACCACACACCACACCGCCTCCGCCGCTCGACCGCTACACGCGCCCAGCACGTGATGAGTTCGCTAAGCCAGTGTTGCCATATCCAAACACCATAGTCTTATACTCACCTGGTTATATACATGGGTCGCACGCAACACCCTATTGCTTATAGCTTCGCCTATATACTATATAGTATTTTCTTGACCCCGTTCTACTCTCTGGCATGTACAGGAAATTCAACGAGAGCCCAAAATTATTTATATTTATTATCTAGGACGTTCCTCTAAATCTGAGAGGGTATAATGCACAAATCGACCTATTTGATATCAAAAATAATCGCGATTCATCACAGAAATTCCTGTACATACGAGAGAATTTCATACACAAAATCAACCTATTTCAACATCAAAATGATCATGTTTCTCTTTCCGATAAGAAATACCACTTCGAGGCAACTACACAGATGAATTTCACCCTCACCACATCCTCAGCTCTTCCTGATCACACGAGTATCAAGCTTACATTACAGGTGAAGATGGCGTTGAGAGAGAGAGAGAGAGAGAGAGAGAGAGAGAGAGAGAGAGAGAGAGAGAGAGAGAGAGAGAGAGAGAGAGAGAGAGAACAGGGCAAGGTGGGAGGTTGTGGTGGTGGTATAGATATACCAGTTTAGGAGGGACTACCCCTCGTCTTGTATCACTCACTGAGCATGTGGTGCCCAACCTTGTTCCACATTATAGCCTCCCACCATATATACATCGGCATTCACTCAGGCTATAAACACTGCGACTGCGTGCATTGGCGTCCCTACCCGTTCATAGTGTGAATATATACGTTTTCTATTCCCTTTACGGTATGAATTCATAGTTCTTCGTATGCATATATATGTATACGTGTTTTGTATTCTCTTTTAGAGTATGAATTTACAGTTCTAAATTTGTATATACCTATTTTGTATTCTCTTGAAGGTATGAATTTATAGCTCTTAATATATATATATATATATATATATATATAATATATATATATATATATATATATATATATATATATATAATATATTGTATTCTATTTAAAGTACGAATTTATAGTCTTTTATTTGTATACACACGTTTTGCAAGCTCTATAAAGTCTGAATTTATAGGCCACTTTATTTGTAAACACAGTTAAATATTTCAATGCGTCACCAAAAACATCTGTAAAAATACGTATATACAGAATACCCGCAAAAAATAACTAAGACATAAGAATTCATATATGTCCAAATGCCTAATCAATTTCCTATACACAAAAATAAGATATCACCATATATCAACCACAAGCACACCTTTGTTTTTGTAAGCAATAGAACAAATCAGTAATGGAAGTTAAGCCCAACGTTCATTAGTGAAACGTAAAAGAATTTACTGTATTAACACAACACCCGAGGCAGGAAAAAGTCATGACCGATATTCCTAACTGGCAACTGCGTCCATGTCAACAACGCGCGGCATTGGCCAGCTATTGGTGGATTGCCTCCCGTCATGTTGATATATTTGAAGGTAAACCAACAGTTGAACCTACAATCCACAACAGCCGATGGATTTACCCACACTGGTGGAGAATAACAACTTCGCCGATCCATCGCGGAAGAATTCGTAAAATTCCTTCACCAGTCGCTCTATCTCCCCCCTTACCCTCCCTCCCCAAATATATACACCCCCTAACCTATCCCGTTTTCTTCCCTACCCTAACTACCCCCCAACCCCTCCTTCTTACCCCTCCCCCCTCTCCTGAGTCGCACTTTCACCCAGCCCTCCTCCTCCTCCTCCTCCGTTTTCTATACACAAGTGTGTACCTGGGTAAGACCCGAAAGACCTAGTGAACCGATGCCACAGTTTTTCAAAAGAGGGTTGAGTGCGCGGAGGAGGAAGGAGTGGGTTTATTAAACTGTGGTTTATTAAACTATGGGGAGTCCAGGTTTTAAAAGAGGGGTGCGTGTGGGATGTAAAACAGTGGTATGCTTGGGTTTAAAACTGGGATGAAGTTAAACTGGGAATAATGGGGGTAAATATTACGGGTGTGCGATGGAAATAGGGATCTATGTTATATGGAAACGAAAGATGTAATCACGAAAATGTGAGTTCGAAATGGGAAAGACAGATATGAAATAAGCATCGTAGAGTAAACAATGATCATAATGGGGGATTTGACTCTAAATCAGAAATGGAGTTGAATGGGGAATGGAAATGTGACTATAAACCAGAAATGGGGTTAAATGGTGATTGCAGGTGTTAAGAGATTCATCAAACGTGTATATAAAAATAAGACGTTAAACAGGTCGGGTGTGGTCGATGGGGAAGTTAAACGCTAATGGGAAAAAGTTAAACGCATCTATTAACACTCCTAATCACATAGGGACATGCCAATTGAACTCGACACCCGCATATTACAGCTTACAAAGCGATGGTTAAATCTCAAGTCGTCGAAATGATGGCGTGTGACTGTGATATCTTCCTCATGTGTCCATTCATTTCCTTTAACCTAAAACCCACCACTCGCCATTCCGTACGCACGCACCCGCCACATCCCCCGAGCGAACTGCGTCATATTCATTTATCTCTTTAGGCCACCACTTAACAGAAGCCGATAACTTCAGGTAGGATGTCACATCCTCAAATAGATTGCACTTGTTATCGAATGGCAGACACTCGCAACCATCTCCGTATCTAGACTACATCTACCTACCTTCTTCGGGGGGTCAAAGCGAGTTATGAGGATCGAGCGAGAGATGCTCCTCATGTTTACAAGTGACACTTCAAACCCTTCAGCCAAAAGAGTCGGCATGGGTTTCCAGTCGCCTTAGCACAAGACAAAAATGCGACGCGTCGATAAGGCTAATCGACTTTTATAATGTCTACGACCACCTTGGGTACGTTTAAAAGTCCGAGCGTACTGTCGCCGCTCAAGGGGTCGTACCGTCCAGCTCAAGGGGTGGTCGTACCGTCAAGCTCAAGGGGTGGGTCGTACCGTCTCGCTCTAGGGGTAGTGCCGTCCGCTCAGGAGTCGTCCCGTCGCGCTCAAGAGGGTTAAAGGGGTCGTACCGGTGCGCTCAAGGAGGTTAAAGAGTCGTACCTTGCGCTCAAGGGTCGTACCGTCGCGTTCAAGGGGTTAAAGGTCGTACTTGCCAAGGAGTAAGAGTCGTACCGTTGCGCTCAAGAGTTAAGGAGTGTACGTGCGCTCAAGTTCTGTCGCGCTCAAGGTCGTACGTCGCGCTCAAGGGTCGTACCGTGCGCTCAACGGGTTAAAGGAGTCGTACCGCTGCGCTCAAGGGTCGTACTGTCGCGCTCAAGGTCGTACTGTCGCGCCGTCGCGCTCAAGCGCACGTACCATCATTTTAAAGAGAGCAATACACGACGGACGTCAAAAAAAAAAATATAAAATGCCAAAGACGAGGAAGAAGATGAGGGGGGCAGGAAAGTCATATGCCACAGAGGGAGAGGGAGAGAGAGAAGGAAGCGGCCCACAAGAATGTTTATGACCGTCGAGACTCGAATATTTAGGCCTTCCCTGGGCATGGTATCGTCCCAAACAACCCTCACCAAGGGTCGAGTCATGACCCCCTACCCCACACACACACACACACACACACCACACACACACACCCACCCACACACACACACACACCTGTCTATCACGGTGGCTCTTCTACTCTTCTAAAACCGTCCACGACGTCTACTTTTCTAAAACACTTACAAAAAGCCTCAAGTGTACTAGCGTCTATTCGGGGACTCACTTCCTTCAAAATGAAACGCGTAGAAAACGAACAGAAGAAAAAATAAAAAAGAAAATGGAAAGAAAATCAGCACGCGTGTCTCGCCCTAACGATTATGGACCGGATCATTGGGTCCATACATTCGTATCCGGACATCCCATACATAAAGGGAATCAGATACCCGGTGAAGCAGCAGACTAACTTAACATTTTCCCGGTAGTTTGTGTACGTTTGTTTGCGACGGTCGTGTGAATCGGCTGAGATAGGTGGTGTGTGATGGAGAGGTATGGCGAGGGGCTGGTGATGTGGGACTAAAATGCGTGTGGGTCGGTTATGGAGAAAGTCTCATTGCCTATTTGTACATTAATATATATATATATATTCCTATGAGTCCACGGGGAAAATGAAACACGAAAAGTTCCCAGGTGCACTTTCGTGTAATAATCACATCATCAGGGGAGACACAAGAGAGAAATATGTCAACTGACTTTTATATTTCTCTATTGTGTCTCCCCTGATGATGTGATTATCACACGAAAGTGCACTTGGGAACTTTTCGTGTTTCATTTTCCCCGTGGACTCATAGGAATATCTTGATCACGCGCAGAATTGTGATCCTTTCCAATATATATATATATATATATATATATATATATATATATATATATATATATATATATATATATTATTATATATATATATATATTATATATATATATATATATAATATATATATATATATATATATATATATATATATATATATTGGAAAGGATCACAATTCTGCGCGTGATCAAGATATTCCTGTGTCCACGGAACACACACACACACACACACACACACACACACACACGACAAGTCGTTTCCGACCCTGCTGTTGTTGAATTAGCTCAGAGTACGTCTGGCAAGGGAGCGTGCGGACGTCTGGCAAGGGGGTGTGAATTCCGACTGCCTGGGGTATGTGGGTGGGTCGCCGCCAGTGTTTTCACAAACACGCAAAATGTGTATAAATTCGTCCCTTGTTGTGACGCTGCTGTGGATTTCGCCTCATCCGGCTTCCTACATATATCGTGTCAAGGTCAACTGCTCCATATTTTTGTTCCGGTCTGAAAAAGAGTTTATTGAGTTTTGTGTCTTTCTTGAGTTGCCGTTTTTTTTATATCTGCCTTAACCACCTGGGCTCGACGGTGCAAAGCCTTGGATGGTTACGATGCTTGGAGCACGACGGTACGTCTCTTTAAGCACGACGGTACGTCTCTTTGAGCACGACGGTACGTCTCTTTGAGCACGACGGTACATCTCTTTAAGCAAGACGGTTACGATCCTTTGAGCACGACTGTACGATCCTCTGAGCACGACTGTACGATCCTTTAAGCACGACTGTACGATCCTTTAAGCACGATAGTTACGATCCTTTGAGCAAGACGGTTACGATCCTTTAAGCACGACGGTTTCGATCCCTGGCTCCCTTCATAATCCCGCCACTTATGAGCATCGTAAGAAGATCATATACTTTACGACACGATACTTGAGTAAATATGTTTACCACTCCTGGTACCGCAAAAGAATAGATACACTCGCATCACACACGGACGTGATGGAGGATGAAAGATGGCAATGCAAGGCTCTATGCAGCTTCCAGCAGATAGACAGTAGCATCAGAGATCCGTCACACGAGGATAGACCGTTATAGTACCGCCTTCTGTCCTCGCGGAGCGAGACTTTGGAATGATCTTCCTTCGTTCGTGTGCCTCGCTTCATCTTGCTTCTCTTTAAGGATCAGAAATCCACTGACACCGAGGGAACCCCAACCCTATTTTCTTTTCACAACCGAAATGGCTATGACTGCCGTGTCGTCGGTCGCTATAGAAAATGGATGCATTGTAGCCATCTTGTATTAGAACATTCACCACGACCGTAGGTGTTTGTAAGACTCCCCAACCTTCAACATTTCTACAGTAACAAACAAAGATATTCTTTATGAGTAGTGCACTATGAACCCATGTTCTTTCAGGGTTGGAAGATAAGGGAGGGAGGGTGTCTTAAGTCAACCGGACACCCTCTTTGGCCTTCGGGAAGACCTTACAATTTTGGGTAGCCATATACACATCAACAGACAGGAAATATGGTACACCGTCATGGCTTCATTACATAACCTTCATCGATGCAAAGGTCACAGACAGAGTATCCCAAAATGCATATCCTGCGTAGCGAACACTTTAGAAAAAAAAAAAAAGGAGTTTGACCCCAAGTCTTTCAGTACTGTCTACGTAGTACACACTTAAAAGCCCCCCCCCCCCTCTCCTTAAAGTTTCACTACTGACCTAAACTGACATTTTGACAATTACACTGTTTTAACTCGTATCTGATAACACGACAACTTCGTATTCTATAACCGAACAACTTCACTGTCCACATTAATGGAAACTGTCATATGTTTTTCTTCTTCACAACTTTCTACAACCGACATTGTGAATAATGATAAGCTAAGACATATGACAAGACATATTCCTTGTGCTACAATATCATTCCAAGAATACAATTATACAACCATGTGAGCAAGTCCCATAAGTAAATACAATCAGGTTATCTTCAGTGATCATCGTCAAATATAATTCCTGCTGGAGTTCAAACATGGTCAAATATAATTCCTGCTGGAGTTCAAACATCGTCAAATATAATTCCTGCTGGAGTTCAAATATCGTCAAATATAATTCCTGCTGGAGTTCAAACACGGTCAAATATAATTCCTGCTGGAGTTCAAACATCGTCAAACATAATTCCTGCTGGAGTCTAAACATCGTTAAATATAATTCCTGCTGGAGTTCAAACATCGTCAAACATAATTCCTGCTGGAGTCAAAACATCGTTAAATATAATGCCTGCTGGAGTTCAAACATCGTCAAATATAATTCCTGCTGGAGTTCAAACATCGTCAAACATAATTCCTGCTGGAGTCTAAACATCGTCAAATATAATTCCTGCTGGAGTTCAAACATCGTCAAATATAATTCCTGATGGAGTCTAAACATCGTCAAATGTAATTCCTGCAGGAGTTTAAACTAGCAATCCACTACTGGTAAACCTGTAATTTACATCAAAGACAAAAGATAATATACGATAAAAACAATGACAAAAGAAAGTATGCTCCAAGGAACGAGAAAAAGTACTTCCAAATAATTTCACTTCACAACCACTACAAGGGCCTGCCTAAAAATCAGCTCAAAATGGCTCCCTACATATCTAAGACTGAAGTACTCCCAAAACTTAAGACAATGACCAATTGAACACCTTTTAAAGACATGTACTTGACCCCACTAAAGACGACAGAGAAAACACACACACACACACACACACACACACACACACACACACGCACACACACACACACACACACACACACAACTGTAGAAGTGAAATGATTTACTGTCAGTGATGTAATCGTTTCTAGAAATCCTTATCTGCTCTCGCAAGAGGGCCGATGTACGGTGTGGGGTGTCCGGTATATGTACGGAGACGCTCCGGATCCGGTACGAAGAGGTTCGGGCCCCTTTGTCTATCATTCCAATAGATTGAAGCGTAGCTGTGCAAGGGGTAGGGTCATGCCTATAGAAGAGAAGGGCCCCTTCGTCTATCATTCCAATAGATTGAAGCGTAGCTGTGCAAGGGGTAGGGTCATGCCTATGGAAGAGAAGGGCCCCTTTGTCTGTCATTCCAATAGATTGAAGCGTAGCTGTGCAAGGGGTAGGGTCATGCCTATAGAAGAGAAGGGCCCCTATGTCTATCATTCCAATAGACTGAGGCGTAGGTGTGCAAGAGAAGGGCCCCCTAGTGTGAGGAAAATGGGGGGGAAGGGAGTGTCCACTGTGTGAAGAACATTATAGACCAAAACGCCAAGAAAATATGATGTTGAGGGGATGGGATTCACACGTATAAGCTCACTCTTACCAAATCCCAACAACGGGAGCTTAAAAACGTCTCTGTCTCCACTACCCTGGCACATGCAACCGGGTTCAACCCTGAGATGAACAATATTTCCCAGTGCAGAACCTTGGTCAACCCTGATTTAAACCCATAATTCTTACAGGGAGGAAAAAAAAAAAATAAACAGGAGATAAAGATAAGGTATACGATTCTACTGACACGCTGCTCATTATAGACGACACCCATGCAACAGCCAAGACTCGAACCCTGGACCCAGTTTGAGGGAGGGGTCAAGGTTACTGATCCACACAACCACCCGGCCTTGTTTCGTGCTTACAGCCTGACGGTGAAGGGGGAGAGAACCGAGATGCATTTACTAATGCGAGACCTTGGGCCGCACGTACTTGGGCAGGAGGAACGTAAATTGTAACAAGAACCTGATGGTTCCTCAGAAACCGGAGGAGTGAGGAGGAGGATGCTAATTCGTCTTTGCGACATTTGTGGCGTTGAATCGCTTCTATATCATCTCCTTTGTCGACATTTGTGGCGTTGAATCGCTTCTATATCATCTCCTTTGTCGACATTTGTGGCGTTGAATCGCTTTTATATCATCTTTGTCGACATTTGTGGCGTTGAATCGCTTCTATATCATCTCCTTTGTCGACATTTGTGGCGTTGAATCGCTTCTATATCATCTCCTTTGTCGACATTTGTGGCGTTCAATCGCTTCTATATCATCTCCTTTGTCGACATTTGTGGCGTTGAATCGCTTCTATATCACTCCTTTGTCGACATTTGTGGCGTTGAATCGCTTCTATATCATCTCCTTTGTCGACATTTGTGGCGTTGAATCGCTTCTATATCATCTCCTTTGTCGACATTTGTGGCGTTGAATCGCTTCTATATCATCTCCTTTGTCGACATTTGTGGCGTTGAATCGCTTCTATATCATCTCCTTTGTCGACATTTGTGGCGTTGAATCGCTTCTATATCATCTCCTTTGTCGACATTTGTGGCGTTGAATCGCTTCTATATCACCTCCTTTGTCGACATTTGTGGCGTTGAATCGCTTCTATAGCATCTCCTTTGTCGACATTTATGCGTTGAATCGCTTCTATACATCCCTTGTCGACATTGGTTAATCGCATACGTCTTGTCGACATTGTGGCGTTGAATCGCTTCTAATCCTCCTTTGTCGACATTTGTGGCGTTGAATCGCTTCTATATCACCTCCTTTGTCGACATTTGTGGCGTTGAATCGCTTCTATAGCATCTCCTTTGTCGACACGCAAGGTGAAAGATTAATCAGATACGCTTCACTAGTGACACAAAGACGTTCCAACCCTCTAACCAACCTTGGCTGATGCGAGAAATGGATTTAACACTATCGAGACGCCTCGAAGTGTCTATGGTCCCTTCTTCTTCATCTGGCAGTGGTGGCGAGGCAATGGGGTTGGCGTTTGGTGACCTCGGGCCTTTCCCTTGGGCAACAGACCTCGAGGCTGTGTCAAATGCCAGGGCAAGTGCCAACAAGCCAGCATACATACACGAGTGCCAACGTACGTACCACCATAGGGGACATGTGTGCCAGCCAACCATCTCAAACCAGACTTGTTACCTCCTGAAATTGAGACTTTCTAAGTCAGCAGGAATGTACTACACGCTACTGTAACAACATACAGTCGAGGAATTCCATCATTACAAAATTAGCGTCAACAACAGTCCCACTTATTTCTGAAATTCACAGAATACAAAAAAAAAAAACATTTCAAACGTGTATGACACTCACTGTAATGTGCTGTAACACAGACGGGTATCAACATGACCTTCCCACAGTCCCTGTACTTATCTGTACTAACATCAATATCTCTGTGAGTATAAAACATATCAATTCTGTAACCACAAGTCCTAAAGACATATCTATTCTGTAACCACAAGTCCTAAAGACATATCTATTCTGTAACCACAAGTCCTAAAGACATATCTATTCTGTAACCACAAGTCCTAAAGAAACACTGAACCCCAATCTAGATATCTATCGTAATAAACTTAAAGATATCATTCCCTTTACAATGTCCTAAACAGTTTATTTTGAACCCACAAACCCGATTCTATTTGACAAGTCCAAGACATATCATCTTACCACAGCCAGCTCTATCCCGCCACAAGTCATAAGACATAGTGTGTGTCTGTAACCTATCCTAAGCAAATTATTCACACAAGTCCTAAAAAGACACTGCACAATCTTAGTATGTTACGAATAAACTTTTGAGTATATCATTTCCTTTTTGTGATATTCGTTTGATCTCGAAGTCCCCCAAACTGTTCGGACTTTGGTCCATGAATATCCATCCACCAGCGGGCGGCCTCTCCCGCCAACACAGTATACATGACTTGAGTGTGTGGGGTGTGAGAGCCTTCTGGCCACAAGTTCACAGAGTCACGAAGGGTCAAAGAAGGAAGGGGATGGAATGCGATGATGACCCATAGTGATACTCGCCTCTTACCCTGTACGAACACAGAATCCGGTGAAAGATATAACAAACAGTCCGGTCTACACTATTGCTAACGTCCGGTTAAGAGAAATAATTCGTCGGGTTAACAACTAAGTCTTACACACAAAAGATTTAAGGAATGCAACCGAAGATATACAAAGACACACTGAGCATATCCCAGGCACATAGATGTGTTAAGGGGACTACATGCCTCCAAAACACGAGTACATCACTCCTCCTCCTCCAAAACACTCTTACAAACCATGAGGCAGAGAGCAACATCCGGTGTGATTCCCAGATCCCGATATCGGAGGATGTTGGAGGTGATGTTGAGAAAGAAACATCACACACACACACACACACACACACACACACACACACACACACACACACACACACACGTGATGAAACTGTAATTCTGACAGCTTATTACAGAAGTTTATTTAAAAAAAAAAACCGTATAACAACAGAGAAAGTTCAAGAGTGTACAATCTCTTCTCCCTAGAGCAAAATGAGGTAATCCTAAAGCTGGACCGTGTGTAAATGTTGTGTGTGTGTGTGTGTTAAGACACGGTACCTAAACATATACGAGGTTGAGAGACTTGGGGCAACACGAGCGATAAAAATCTCTCTCTCTCTCTCTCTCTCTCTCTCTCTCTCTCCTCTCTCTCTCTCCTCTCTCTCAGACCTACCTACCTACCTCACATAACCTTAGGATGCGCCTTCAGGGAGGGGGAATTCTACACGCGTGGGAGATCCACCCAAACCCACCACCATTTCCTGAACTCTCACTTCTGTCTGTCGCGCTGCTTAATTCTTAAAAGGCTTTGGGTGCTGTCAAAACCCCCTCACAGTTTCCTCATTGAACACACTCCACTCACACAACTACTCTAGTACTATTATACGAATTCGTCAAAACCCCTCACAGTTTCCTCATTGAACACACTCCACTCACACAACTACTCTGGTACTATTATACGAATTCGTCAAAACCCCCTCACAGTTTCCTCATTGAACACACTCCACTCACACAACTACTCTAGTACTATTATACGAATTCGTCAAAACCCTCACAGTTTCCTCATTGAACACACTCCACTCACACAACTACTCTAGTACTATTATACGAATTCGTCTTTACGTCTTGTACTTTTCTGGCCCTGTCTCTTATTAGGAACCCTAGTGGTTCTCTGTTCTTGTCCTTCTCTTAGATCTGTTGACACCATCAAAGTGGCGCAAGAGATCTGAAGGATGTGATCAAGTCGCCCCTTACTTTTCTCTTCTCCACGGTGGGCATATTTGTGGCCTGTGTGAACTCTCGTCAGAATTCAGTTCTCTTATTTCAGGAACGGCCTTTGTATGTATGTATGTATAGTGAATGTTGTATATATGTATGTATGGATGTACGTATAGATGGATGTTTATAAGTTATACACACACTGCATATACATTCATGTGTTCATGTCACCTCAACTCGATTTTGCAACTATCCATAACAAACTCTTTTCAGTCAGCTAAAGCTGCTGATGCAACAACAGACACCTGCAAGACACTGCACTGTTGCATCAGCTATAGCGGCGTTACTTATAGCTTCACCTCTCTCTCTCTCTCTCTCTCTCTCTCTCTCTCTCTCTCTCTCTCTCTCTCTCTCTCTCTCTCTAGGTCTATAGCTATACCACACAACCACCTTCCACAAACACAGCTCTCTACCACACACACACACCACCCCACAACCCCCAGACACTGCACTTAAATACCGTTCATAAATCATTTCAATTCGTAGGACTAAAAAGAGAAAATGAATAAATCTGGTTGACCAGCGGGTCCAGGCAAGCAAGTCTCACGGGGAAGAAGGTAATTTTACATCCAGCTTACCTCAAGGCGGAAAATAAGTCTACTTGGATAACTGGAAAAAGAAAAAAAACTCACCCAGCAAGGTGAGGGAGTGTAAACAGAAACGTCTTTTGGTCATGTATGACCGCTTATATATATATATAATATATATATATATATATATATATATATAATATATATATATATATATATATATCACAGTCTCTTTAACTCCATCCTTCCAGGTTCCCGATCTCTGGCTCTCCCTCCTCTTGTCCCTTAAACTCCTCTTTGTCTGTCTTTCTTCACTCATCCTCTCCATTTGTCCGAACCAATGCAGGACACCGTGGTCGGCCCCTCTCAATTATTCAACTCTACATTCCCTATCTATCACTGCCGGTGTCCCTCAACAAGGCACTGTCCTGCCTGCTATGTTCTTCCTTCTTTCTTCAGCAACTGGTGACATATATTCATATACTATCGACTCAACAACGCCATCTTCCATTTCTTTCAGATCCATTCTGTCTTCTCGTAATATACGTCGCCACTACCTCTATTGAACTCGGAAATGGACAGGATTTCACAGTGGAACAAACGTAAACAGGTTAACATTTAAAAAAAAACCCTAATCTCTTCACATTTTCTTTTAAATTCCTTCACATCTCTCTCTCTCTCTCTCTCTCTCTCTCTCTCTCTCTCTCTCTCTCTCTTCTCTCTCTCTCTCTCTCTCTCTCTCTCATCACCACATCTCTCTCTCTCTCTCATCCCTTTTGACGATTCTCTCATTCCGATGATCAACACCAAAACACACCCCGGGTGTCACCGTAACAATCTAATCTACCTTGGAAACCCCAGCGTTACACAAGAGGCAAGTCTACCTCTAAGAGACTCTTATGTGTGTACACTCTGGTTCATAGCCCGAGGATCTAGTCTCAATAGCTGCTGTGATTAAACAATGGACTGGTTCGTCCTTGTATAGAGAATTATCCTGACATCTGAGGAAGTTCTAACACTACATAATCAGTGGAAATCTAGATGGACTCCGATCTAACACCTTTTCCAATCTGATCTTCGGACATTATATCATCCCCCTGCACCCAACGCCATATAATGTTGTTGGATCTTTTTTCCCCTCTTCTACAGCTATTATTCCGGTTTCTGCTCCCGAGAACTGGCTGTCTCGTGTGACCTCCGCCATTAGCCAGACCGCGAAATACTAGACAAGCTACCGCGTCACGTAATTACTGTGTGGCCAACAGCAATTGAAGGATGACGGGATGTTGTGATGTTTGTTTCAGTCCTTACACCGTCAACCTTTGAAACTCTTTATCTTCTGATGTCTATCCAAACAGCACCAATCCCCCAACCCGTCCCTTGTTAAATCTCTCATAATTTTTTTTTTCCAATTCCTAACAATCTTTTGCATTTACTCACGTTCTTTTCATACTTCTCTTAAGCAATTGACCACAATGTAACAATTCCGTGCCAAAAGCGTCTTTCCTCCCTAAAAAAAAGAAGAAATCGTTGTATTACGTCCATCTGGGTTTTACATCGTGAAGAGATCTCTCGAACTGTTTGGAAAGTGGGGTTCGAACCTTTCGTCTCTTTAGCCTCAGAGCAAGTTCACTGACCTGACCCAATTGTTCATTTCTTGTATCACTCACAGCTGGAGGACTGAGGGTGTTCAAAGACTTGCTTTGCCTGTGGCTCATTAACCTCTTGAACACGACGGTGGTACGACCCGTTGAACATGACGGTGGTACGACCCGTTGAACACGAAGGTACGACCCGTTGAACACGAAGGTACGACCCGTTGAACACAACGGTGGTACGACCCGTTGAACACGACGGTGATAGAACCCGTTGAACACGAAGGTACGACCCATTGAACACGACAGTGGTACGACCCGTTGAACACGAAGGTACGACCCGTTGAACACGACGGTGGTACGACCCGTTGAACACGACGATGGTATGACCTGTTGAACACGACGGTACGACCCCTTGAGGACGACGGTATACGACCCTTGAGTATGACGGTACGCCCCTTGAGTACGACGGTACGCCCCTTGAGTACGACGGGTTGATACGACCTCTGAACACGACGGTACGACCAGGGTCTCCCTTGACGTGCATATATATGTAGCGGGATCATGAACAAGGGTCGTTCCACCGTGTTCCAGGGTCGTAGCGTCGTGCTCAGGAGTCGTTCCCTCCTGGCTCATGGGTCGTATAGTCGTCCTTCAGAAAGCAATATCGTCGTCGAATGAACACGACCATTGACCGTAACAAGCGACGACGACACACGAGGTAACGACTTACGTGTCAAACGCAAGATTACGACCAGCGTGGCAGATGGCCTTAGGGGTCAATCATTGCCAATCAAACCCCCGTACTTCGTTTTCCTTCACCGCCTCTCGTTTTCTGTCACCGTTAGTCAAGAATCCCCTCGACCGCTTCTCATATTCCCCCCAACCATCCCCTCCCCCTTTTCTTTCTCCCCCTCACCGCCACGTGCCGTTTTCTATTCCTGTCCAGCACACACACACACACACTCCCTCGACCGCGTCCCGTTTTCCGTGACGGCGGATGGCGACAGACGTCACCGGCAATGGGTGGCGCACCTTCTCACCGACGGCACACTGGCGGCACACTGACGGCACACTGACGACCCACTGGCGGCACACTGACGACACACTGACGACACACTGACGGCCCACTGGCGGCACACTGACGACACACTGACGACACACTGACGGCCCACTGGCGGCACACTGACGGCACACTGACGGCACACTGACGGCCCACTGACGACACACTGACGACACACTGAAAGCTCACTGACAGCTCATTCATCAACCATCGCTTCCTCCCTTAGTTATCCAACCCAATTAAAGATGTCGACACACACACACACACACACACACACAACACACACACACACACACACACCTCACTGGAACAAATCTACAGGAATCTACTTCAACCTCGATTACAGGTCAAAGACAGCCTCGCCCTAACGAGTTATTTTGGATAAGCAATATCTATTCCCATTAAGACTCGAACCGATGACGCCCTTCGTCGATCTGGAGGCCACAAGGTTCTGTGGCGCTTGTTTATACGTGGGTGAAGATGGTGAGTGTGGATGGTGAGTGATGGTGAAGGCAGCAGTAGGGATGGTGATGGTGAGTGATGGTTGTTACTCCACAGATCTCCCCTCGTTACTCCCCAGACCTGTTACATCTCCCCTCGTTACTCCCCAGACCTGTTACATCTCCCCTCGTTACTCCCCAGACCGGCTTAGTCTTGAATAACAATAACTAAACGAGGAAAGAAGAGAGAAAGATGCTACAGCATCCTCAGGTCGGCTGTGAGGGGGGGAGACTAAGCCAGAGGTTGTACCTTCGAAAATAGGCACTTCTTCCCTCGTCTCAAAGTCCACAGTAATTCACAACATCTGACACACACACACACACACACACACACACACACACAACGCACACATAAGGAAAAAACAAGCATTATTTCAGCCAAGACTTTTTACCCTTATACGAAAACCAAAAAAAAAACCATGACCTCCAAACGTGTTGAAAAATAACTTCAACAAAGGTGGGTGGGTGGCTATATACAGCTCCCTTAGTATCTCCCATGACCTCAATATCCCCTTAGTTATAAGGGTCTTATCGCCTTATCGCCAGCCATCAGGGTGATGGCTGGCGATAAGCCCCCTGGCGCTCTTGTCAAAATCACATGTCCACTGGGCACCCAACTGCGACATGGCCCCCTGACCCATCCCCGTCCCTTCCACGTACCGTACAGACGTCCACTCCAAGGGTTAGTATTCACGCCTCCCCATCTCCAACCAGGCACTGTGGTGGTCGGCAGGGTGCATGACAAGCGTGGCGTGACATTCTGAAGGTCATGACACCATTTGCTGGGCCAAGGGAAAAGGTTGTGGTGCCTACTGGGGTACTGGGCTGCTCCTCCTCCTCCACCATAATGTCACAACACTGGTCGACAAGAGTAAGAGGGTGTATTTCACTTCTTGGGGGAGTGGGTGAAATCCTTCCCCTCCGTCTTCGGTGAGAAAGTGAGGATATGTGTGTCTCTCTCTTTTTCATTCATCTGTCGTATAGGCTTTCCACGATGGTATATATATACATATATTTTTGTATATGACACAGTGTTTGTAGGTATTATGTAGTTGAATGATAAGCTATAAGGACTAGAGGGTGGGAAGGTGCCCTCTGCTGTACTACCCTGTCTCTATCTATAGTGTGGGTGGGGAGGAGCCTTCTGCTGTACTATCCTGCCTCCATCTATAGTGGTGGGTGAGGGAGGAGCCTTCTGCTGTACTATCCTGCCTCCATCTATAGTGGTGGGTGAGGGAGGAGCCTTCTGCTTACTATCCTGCTCCATCTATATGTGGTGAGGGAGGACCTTGCTTTACTGTCATCTACCTTCTGGCTACCCCACCTCCCAATAAAGGAGAGAGAGAGGAGAGAGAGAGAGAGAGAGAGAGAGAGAGAGAGAGAGAGAGAGAGAGAGAGAGAGAGAGAGAGAAGCAGCCTCCTTCCCTCCCCCTGAAACAGCTTCTCTCTCTCTCTCTCTCTCTCTCTCTCTCTCTCTCTCTCTCTCTCTCTCTCTCTCTCTCCAACCACCCCCCCTTCCCCACTTCCCCCCCCGGTACGTGAGGACTGCCACGTCCGTGAACGAGGAACCACAAGGACACACGAGATTCGTCCACTCCTCGACCGGTCATTGACTGACACGGCGGAGCCTCGGTTATCTCGCCCTGAAGTGATTGATGGCAGATAAAAGGTAGTTCTACCAGAGGAAGGCCGCTCCTCACGCGAGGCCACCCGAAAACCACCCCTCTCTCTCTCTCTCTCTCTCTCTCTCTCCTCTCTCTCTCTCTCTCTCTCTCTCCCACGTGTGTGCACGAGACGCTCATGACAACGCCCTCGTGTTATCCAAGGCCAATGAGAACCCGAAGGGCACGCCAGTGGAACGAGTCTTAAGACGGATAAGGACTTAATAGTTTTTACGTACGTAAGGGCAAGACGACTCACCCCAGAAATAACCCCAAGCCATCAAATACTAAATAGTAAAGACACATGTATTTATTAAACATTATGATACCTATGATCCACATGATGCAAAAATATAATACATACGCCCGTATATGTGTATAAAATATAATACATACGTACGTATATGTGTATAGAATATAATACATACGTACGTATATGTGTATAAAATATAACACACACGTACGTATATGTGTATAAAATATAATACATACGTACGTATATGTGTATAGAATATAATACATACGTACGTATATGTGTATAAAATATAATACATACGTACGTATATGTGTATATAATATAATACATACTTACGTATATGTGTATAAAATATAACACATATGCTTATGTGTCTATAATATAATAAATACATACGTATATGTGCACAGAAATATAATACACACACATATCTACGCATACACATCCATGTGTGTACCTTTATGTGTATATGTGTATGATTCTGGTACCTATTTCTAATAGCACAAGTTAGGAGTGTATATATCCACCTCTTTGTACAATACGTAGATATTTCTATTAGTCCTAACTATGGTGTCTATGCGCCTGCATTGTTAGTACACCAAAACAATAATAATAATAATCCCGTCATGGAAAATACAACATCCTTGTAAAGGAATACAAAGGAAAACACAGGAATATAAACAACAAAGATCCACTGGAGGCAAGCAAGAGGTCACAACCCACTTAAGAAATATATCATATCTTCCCACTGCTCGATATCCACCTTGAAGTCATGAAATCATTTTCCTTTTTTTTTTCCAGATAAACTTCAAAAGTAGAAAAATAGAGACTATTTTCGTTAATGTCACTTTCAACCTTCCACGCAGCAAGGTTATGTGGCCTCGTATCACAGTGTGGATCACAGCTGGAGCCCCTTTTTTTAAAACAAGCTATTGAGATATGAAACCACAAACCTAATTTAGTCTGGGTTTAAACACAAGCGCTCTCCACGCACACCATGGACATCTTCCCCTAACATTATCTCACATCTGATTCTCCGATCACCTCTGTGAACAGCCATCCCCTTTCTCTGTCAAGCAGTTACCTCCATATAAGAATCACACAACAGCACTATGTTTTCTTCCATTGAATAGCTCAGTCACACAAGGAAAACGCACTGCGCATGCAGACTCAAATCACCCTCACCCACCCATCCATTTTCGCTCGTGTAACTTGCCAATCTATCGTCCAATCATCTCAGGAGATCTGCACTGATAACACTGCGTCAGTCCACTTGGCCAACAATCGTGTCTCCAAGTCACAATCATCAGTCCTCCTTTTTATACTTGTCTAATCCTTAGTGTCCATTACGATTACTTCATCTTATCTTTTAATACCTGTCCAATGTTATTGTTCCATCACGATTACTTCAATGAGTTACTTTCAGTGTCTTACTGGTGTTTGTTTCACACAGTCCATTCCTCTAAAACAACTTTTTATCTCTTCAAAACCTCCTTGTCTTTCAAGCGAGAGTACATTCCGTTTTCTATACGTGTATTACCGTATGATAAATTTCTCAAGTGCGGAGCACAAAAAAAATTCTCTTCCAATTTCTCCCTCCGGTGTCTGTTACCCCCCCCCCCAGATCCATCCAATAACTCACACACACACACACACACAAGGTATAGGGGTGAAGACATGGCCCACATATACAAGATTACGCGACGGGACAACACAAGTGCAAGACTCACACTCCCTCAACACACACACACACACACACACACACACACACACAGATCGTAATCACACACCGCTTCTGAAACCCGGCACAACACGTCGACTCTGAACTGTGGGGTTCCGGGTTCGATAACTGCTGGATCCTCACTTCTTTTTTTTCTTTTTAATGAAGTGGCGTTTCGTCAGCAGAACGCGTAATGGCGTCTATTAGAGATTCTGCCTGGACAGCGACCACAACCCGCCTTCCGCAACCTCTGTACCCTGTGTGGTTCGGCCAGGGTATACGCAACACGTTTTCTTCAGCCTCTGCAACTACAGTGATGGCTCTTACTCGATACGCTTTTCCTCGCCACGCTGGCCTGAGCTACGCATTCAGGTACCCAGGGAAAACTGAATTCAATGAGCTGAATCATAATTTCAGCTGAATGTTAAATGAAACAAATGTTTCGATGCATTATTACATGACAGCTAGAGGCTGAGTGTGAACGAATGTGGCCTTTGTTGTCTTTTCCTAGCGCTACCTCGCACACATGAGGGGGGAAGGGGACGGTATTCCATGTGTGGCGAGGTAGCGATGGAAATGAATAAAGGCAGACAGTATGAATTATGTACATGTGTATATATGTACATGTCTGTGTGTGTATATATATGTGTACATTGAGATGTATGGGTGCGTATGTTTGCGTGTGTGGACGTGTGTGTATATGGGGGTGGGTTGGGCCATTTCTTTCTTCTGTTTCCTTGCGCTACCTCGCAAATGCGGGAGACAGCGACAAAGCAAAATAAATAAATATGAATATTATCCCTGGGGATAGGGGAGAAAGAATACTTCCCACGTATTCCCTGTGTGTCGGAGAAGGCGACTAAAAGGGGAGGGAGCGGGTGGCTGGAAATCCTCCCCTCTCGTTTTTTTTTTTTTTTTATTTTCCAAAGGAAGGAACAGAGAAGGGGGCCAGGTGAGGATATTCCCTCGAAGGCCCAGTCCTCTGTTCTTAACGCTACCTTGCAAACGCGGGAAATGGCGAATAGTATAAAAAAAAAAAAATATATATATATATATATATATATATATATATATATATATGTGTGTGTGTGTGTGTGTGTGTGTGTGTGTGTGTGTGATGCTTGCCAAGCGGTGAAATGCTTTTAGCTTCGACTTTTCTTTTTCTTTTTAACAAAATTCTCTTGTCGAGCAAGAAGTAAACACCATTAGGAAAGAATGTATTATTAGTTTGAATATTGGGATCAAGGGCGTTCCCATACGAGAGAGAGAGAGAGAGAGAGAGAGGAGAGAGAGAGAGAGAGAAGAGAGAGAGAGAGAGAGAGAGAATACGAGCCTGAATGTACATGATGTAATACCTGGGGGGTCTGGGTGCAAGGGGTGGTGGGTGAGGGTTCGACTCTCCTAAGCGGCTGGCTTAGTGGTGTGTGTGCTGGCTGTGGTGTGTGTGTGTGTGTGTCTGTGTGGGACCAGAGCTTTGGCTGTGAAGGTGTGAGAGGAGAGGGGGTGTTGGGGTTAGAAACCTGCCCCTCTGGCTCTAATGGGGTTTAAATTGGGCTTTTGTAATGTGGGGGGGGAATCAGCTCATGGTCCCTGGCTCTAATGGGGTTAAATGAAGGCTTTTGAAACGAGGGGAATACGAGCAAGGTTTACGCTTCAGAATTCAAAGGTTTAATCTTAAGAATCCAAAGGTTTAACCCTCAGAATTCAGAGGTTTAATCTTCAGAATTCAAAGGTTTAATCTTAAGAATCCAAAGGTTTAACCCTCAGAATTCAGAGGTTTAATCTTCAGAATTCAGAGGTTTAATCTTCAGAATCCAAAGGTTTAATCTAAGAATAAGTTAATCCTCGAATTCAGTGATTGAATCTTCAGAATTCAGAGGTTTAATCTTCAGAATCCAAAGGTTTAATCTCGGATCCAAAGGTTTAATCCTCAGAATTCAGTGATTGAATCTTCAGAATTCAGAGGTTTAATCTTCAGAATCCAAAGGTTTAATCTTCGGAATCCAAAGGTTTAATCTCAAATTCAGTTGAATCTCAATCAGAGGTTTAATCTCAGATCCGTTTATTGACAAAGGTAATCATCAGACCAGGTTAATCTTCAGAATTCAGAGGTTTATCCTTAGAGAGGAAGGGGACGCCATTAACAATGTAGCGAGCTCCTTGCCCACCATCGTCCATCAACAGTGCTTTAACTCGAGGCGATCGTCCCAGACAACGCGAGGTGGCACATGAACCATTCCTTAACGATGCATTTGGCTGTCGGAGCGTCGTGAGCCTTACGACCGTCGGAGACGTAGTCGGAAACGCCCGGAATGTTGAGTCAAATTCCTCATGTTGCTTTGGCTGCTGCGACCGGGCGAAGCACCAGCCAAATATGATCAAAAAAAACCCTCACACATATGTGAAGTTAAGACATGAGACACAGACACACACACACACACACACACATTAATAAAAAAAAAACTCACACATATGTGAAGTTAAGACATGAGACACAGACACACACAGACACACACACACACACATAATACGATGCATTGATTACTATACTTACGCGATTGTGTTCAGAAGGCGGGCGGTTGGGAAGGCAACGATCGGAGGGTTCTTGAAGTTCATCTGACGGCGTGTCACCCATTCTTCAGCGACGGTGTTCTCCAACGTCTTCGAAGGTCCGCGCTCCGGCAGGCAACGTCTGCCTCTCTTGCGATTCGCATTCCCTCCGTCTGTCCTGATGGCTGGCTTGGCCGACACTCGTAAGGCCTTCTTAAACCTGTGGCACCTTCATTACAGCAGCTTAATCACTTCAATCATGGAATTGCCAATCGATTCTTTAGCACAGTTTATTTTTTTCCCTTTACTAGGGATCGAAGTGACGTGTCTTTCCTTTACTAGTGATCGAAGTGGCGTGTCTTTCCTTTACTAGTGATCGAAGTGGCGTGTCTTTCCTTTACTAGTGATCGAAGTGGCGTGTCTTTCCTTTACTAGTGATCGAAGTGGCGTATCTTTCTAGTCTTTTCTTATTTTGAAATCTCCACCTCAAGTTCTCTTAACCCCTTACACATCTCAAGCCGCACACCAAACACTGAAAGAACCAGAAGATTGGACGAATGCAGTGAGACGAATGCAGTGGTGTCGTCTTCAGTGTCACTTCTTAATTCATAGTATCAAAAACACATCTGTCCTTCCAAGGTACGGCTTGAAATGACTTGGAATAACTAAATTACAGAATTAAACCTTATGTATCAAATTAGATTTACTGCAAAGGAATATCAAAATCACAACAATGTTGAGGTATCTAAAATTTCAAAGAAAAATTCTCCAAAAAAATACAGAGAAAGTACAAAAAAATTTCCTGTAAAGTATAAACAAAAAATAAATCAAAAAAGAAATGTTCATATACTAACCAATGTATGTAAACACTACAGATAAGTGGGTTAAACTGTGTGTGTGTGTGTGTGTGTTGTGTGTGTGGTGTAATGTGTGTGTGGAATATCAGAAAATGATAATGAGTCCAATTTATATACAAATATGGTAATACGGTTTTTGGTCACGTGAATAAAACAGTGAATGTAATTCACTGATATATAATATAATCAACTAAATGATACATGAAGGAATTCAACTTGATAACATGATGAAATTTAACTTGAAGGTGTAAAGAAATTTACATGCTATGCAAAAATCTAACCTGTTGTAGAGAAAAAAAATCTAAATTGATATGAAGAAATTTAACCTGATAATATGAAGAAATTTAACATATGACGAAATCTAACCAGACAGTATGAAGAAATTTAACGTAATGATATGAAGAAATCTAAACTGATAATAAAGAAATTTAATAACGAATCTAACAATATGAAGAAATTTAACCTGAATAATATGAAAGAAATTTAACCTGATAATATGAAGAAATTTAACCTGATAATATGAAGAAATTTACCAGGATGATAATATGAAGAAATTTAACCTGATAATATGAATAAATTTAACCTGATAATATGAAGAAATTTAACCTGATAATATGAAGAAATTTTACAGAAATTAACCTGATAATATGAAGAAATTTAACCAGATGATAATATGAAGAAATTTTACAGGATAATATGAAGAAATTTAACCAGATAATATGAAGAAATTTTAACCATACAATATGAAGAAATTTAACCATACAATATGAAGAAATTTAACCATACAATATGAAGAAATCTAACTAGACTGTATGAAGAAAACTAACCTGGTAAAAAAAATTGATATGAAGAATTCCATCTAACATAAATAATGAACCTAAGAAAATAAATCTAACATGATAATATGAGGGAAAAAATAACAGGTCAATATTGGCTTAGGTGTGGCGAGGGTGTTGACCTAATTTGACTGGAGGGACTTGCCCTGAGGGGAGGGGGTCATAGCTCAGGGAGAATGGGTCGACCTGGGTAAAGTTAAGGGAGGGCAATGGAACAGGGAGGTGGAGGAGGGGTCATAACTCAGGGAGAATGGGTCGACTTGGGTGAGGTTAAGGAAGGGTAATGGAACAGGGAGGTGGAGGACCTTGTCTTCATGACAAGAAGGACTTGAGACGAGAGTTGGAGAACTCTGATCCCAACGGGCAGGAAGGGGCTGGCCCTTGGCTCAGGGTGGGGGAAAAGAAGGGAAGGCTTATGTCAAGGGAGATAGGGAGTGCTAAAGAAAAAAAGAAGAGGAAGAACTGATGGGGGGAAAAAATGAGAACTCTGTGAGTGGCAGGGGGATAAAAAAAAAACCTTTTGACCCAAGAAGAGAAGGAAGATTCCAATTCAAAAGCATTCCTCCTCATGACCCCATTCTCCACTCATGAGAAGCCTAGTTAAAACGATGAGTGACCTCATTCCTGGGCATTATATAATATATATATGTATGTCCCCCTGGTTACAGAAACCACACAAGGGCAGTTACGGTCTGTGATCTCTCTCTCTCTCTCCCTCTCTCTCTCTCTCTCTCTTAAAGCCAGTGAGAACAGTTTTCTTAGAATTATGAGTGGGTAAGTGGCAGCACTCTCTCTAGATGAATAAATGAAGGTGTACTCACGTGTCAGGAGGAGAGGGGAGATGAGTCAACCATCTAAGCACCCTTACTCACTCTCTGATGAATAAATGGTGTACTCACGTGTCAGGAGGAAGGGGGAGATGAGTCAACCAGCTAAGCACCCTTACTCACTCTCTGATGAATAAATGAAGGTGTACTCACGTGTCAAGAGGAGGAAGAAGAGGAGAAGGAGGAGGAGAGGTCTCACAGTGGCCCTCGTGAAATACGGTGGGGTCACTCACCTACCCTGAAACAAAAATAAACACCGAGCAATTAACATATGACCAAACAACAACAACAATAACAACAAACACACCGGGACAATTAACATATGACCCACCAACAACAACAGAAACAATTCAGGATCGGTGCATTGACCTAGCTTCGAGCTGACCTCTTCTTGTAGCATTCCACACACACACACACACACACACACACACACACACACACACACACACACACAACCTCTTAACCCTTCCTCTCCCTCACACTCACCCATTTCCACCACACCCATCCTCCTCACCCAACCGAAACCCGCGTCACCCGTCACGGAGAACTGGTCGCTTACATAAGGAGCAAGACCGGGGGAGAGAGAGAGAGAGAGAGAGAGAGAGAGAGAGAGAGAGAGAGAGAGAGAGAGAGAGAGAGAGAGAGAGAGAGAGAGCAGCAGCAGCAGCAAGACGTGGGGCAGAGGAGAGGGGGTTTCAACCTTCCCTCCTCCTCCTCCTCCTAAACCAACCCGCCCCCCCACTCTACCTTACTGACACAGTCAGCCACACTCACATCTGCTTCACAGAGAACGAGTTTGTTGCGTTGTGCAGACACCACCCCGCCCCCCCTCCCCCTCCTAGGAGGGCAAGGGTGGGGGGGGGGGAAGAGAGAGGGATTCTCTCTCTCTCTCTCTCCTCTCTCTCTCTCTCTCTCTCTCTCTCTCTCTCTCTCCCCACCACCACCACCCCCAAAAGTGGTTTTTACTGTTGCTTGGTAACGCTGGCAGGAGGCAGCATTGTGGGGAGAGTGTTAGAGAGAGAGAGAGAGAGAGAGAGAGAGAGAGAGAGAGAGAGAGAGAGAGAGAGAGAGAGAGAGAGAGAGAGAGAGAGAGAGGGCAGGCAGCAGCAGTATAATTAATGTGCCTGTGTGTCGCTAGGGCAGCAGCAGCAGCAGAAGAGCCACAAGTGGGCAGGGGGATACTTGACCGAATTTACCTTTTTTCGGGGAGGCAATTTTTTTCACCTTGGCTCATCACTGAGCCACACTAACCTCCCCCTCCCATCAGTGGCGGAGAGCATTTCCCTTCTGCTTTGTAGCTATCTCTATGTTCATCTATGTAGACTGGACGACGTTTAGGAAACCATATGATGTCCTCCAGCAGATAACCTTCGTCGTAGACCATCAGGTCTTCTGTTATCTGGCTTTCCCATGTCCTCCCATGTATTACTGTCCTCCAGCAGATAACCTTCGTCATAGACCATCAGGTCTTCTGTTATCTGGCTTTCCCATGTCCTCCCATGTATTACTGTCCTCCAGCAGATAACCTTCGTCGTAGACCATCAGGTCTTCTGTTATCTGGCTTTCCCATGTACTGCCATGTATTACTGTCCTCCAGCAGATAACCTTCGTCATAGACCATCAGGTCTTCTGTTATCTGGCTTTCCCATGTCCTCCCATGTATTACTGTCCTCCAGCAGATAACCTTCGTCACAGACCATCAGGTCTTCTGTTATCTGCCTTTCGCATGAAGTTCCCATCACCTTATTTCTTTCCCTGGAGCATTCACTTCATTTACGACTGAATACAACCTTCCTAAGAAAACGAATTGAACTCCCTTCCTATCACCAAAGTGTTACCCCTTCCCATTACTAGTGTCAACTCCCTTCCTATTACGTCCTTCCCATCACTGGGATAAACACCGATGGCACGACCCTTGAGCACGACGGTGCGACCCTTGTGCATGACGGTGCGACCCTTGTGCATGACGGTGCGACCCTTGTGCATGACGGTGCGACCCTTGTGCATGACGGTGCGACCCTTGTGCATGACGGTGCGACCCTTGAGCACGACGGCACGATCATCTAACACAATGTGGTACGTCCCTTGAACACGACGGTACGATACTTGAAACACCGATGGCACGACCCTTGAGCACGACGGTGCGAACCCTTGTGCATGACGGTGCGACCCTTGTGCATGACGGTGCGACCCTTGTGCATGACGGTGCGACCCTTGTGCATGACGGTGCGACCCTTGTGCATGACGGTGCGACCCTTGTGCATGACGGTGCGACCCTTGTGCATGACGGTGCGACCCTTGTGCATGACGGTGCGACCCTTGTGCATGACGGTGCGACCCTTGTGCATGACGGTGCGACCCTTGTGCATGACGGTGCGACCCTTGTGCATGACGGTGCGACCCTTGTGCATGACGGTGCGACCCTTGAGCACGACGGCACGATCATCTAACACAATGTGGTACGTCCCTTGAACACGACGGTACGATACTTGAAACACCGATGGCACGACCCTTGAGCACGACGGCACGATCATCTAACACAATGTGGTACGTCCCTTGAACACGACGGTACGATACTTGAAACACCGATGGCACGACCCTTGAGCACGACGGTGCGACCCTTGTGCATGACGGTGCGACCCTTGTGCATGACGGTGCGACCCTTGAGCACGACGGCACGATCATCTAACACAATGTGGTACGTCCCTTGAACACGACGGTACGATACTTGAAACACCGATGGCACGACCCTTGAGCACGACGGTGCGACCCTTGTGCATGACGGTGCGACCCTTGAGCACGACGGTGCGAACCCTTGAGCACGACGGCACGATCATCTAACACAATGTGGTACGTCCCTTGAACACGACGGTACGATACTTGAAACACCGATGGCACGACCCTTGAGCACGACGGTGCGACCCTTGTGCATGACGGTGCGACCCTTGTGCATGACGGTGCGACCCTTGAGCACGACGGTGCGACCCTTGAGCACGACGGTGCGACCCTTGAGCACGACGGTGCGACCCTTGAGCACGACGGTGCGACCCTTGAGCACGACGGTGCGACCCTTGTGCATGACGGTGCGACCCTTGAGCACGACGGTGCGACCCTTGAGCACGACGGCACGATCATCTAACACAATGTGGTACGTCCCTTGAACACGACGGTACGATACTTGAAACACCGATGGCACGACCCTTGAGCACGACGGTGCGACCCTTGTGCATGACGGTGCGACCCTTGTGCATGACGGTGCGACCCTTGTGCATGACGGTGCGACCCTTGTGCATGACGGTGCGACCCTTGTGCATGACGGTGCGACCCTTGTGCATGACGGTGCGACCCTTGTGCATGACGGTGCGACCCTTGAGCACGACGGTGCGAACCCTTGAGCACGACGGCACGATCATCTAACACAATGTGGTACGTCCCTTGAACACGACGGTACGATACTTGAAACACCGATGGCACGACCCTTGAGCACGACGGCACGATCATCTAACACAATGTGGTACGTCCCTTGAACACGACGGTACGATACTTGAAACACCGATGGCACGACCCTTGAGCACGACGGTGCGAACCCTTGAGCACGACGGTGCGACCCTTGTGCATGACGGTGCGACCCTTGAGCACGACGGTGCGACCCTTGAGCACGACGGTGCGACCCTTGTGCATGACGGTGCGACCCTTGAGCACGACGGCACGATCATCTAACACAATGTGGTACGTCCCTTGAACACGACGGTACGATACTTGAAACACCGATGGCACGACCCTTGAGCACGACGGCACGATCATCTAACACAATGTGGTACGTCCCTTGAACACGACGGTACGATACTTGAAACACCGATGGCACGACCCTTGAGCACGACGGTGCGAACCCTTGTGCATGACGGTGCGACCCTTGTGCATGACGGTGCGACCCTTGTGCATGACGGTGCGACCCTTGAGCACGACGGTGCGAACCCTTGTGCATGACGGTGCGACCCTTGTGCATGACGGTGCGACCCTTGTGCATGACGGTGCGACCCTTGTGCATGACGGTGCGACCCTTGTGCATGACGGTGCGACCCTTGTGCATGACGGTGCGACCCTTGAGCACGACGGTGCGACCCTTGTGCATGACGGTGCGACCCTTGTGCATGACGGTGCGACCCTTGTGCATGACGGTGCGACCCTTGTGCATGACGGTGCGACCCTTGTGCATGACGGTGCGACCCTTGAGCACGACGGTGCGAACCCTTGTGCATGACGGTGCGACCCTTGTGCATGACGGTGCGACCCTTGTGCATGACGGTGCGACCCTTGTGCATGACGGTGCGACCCTTGAGCACGACGGTGCGAACCCTTGTGCATGACGGTGCGACCCTTGTGCATGACGGTGCGACCCTTGTGCATGACGGTGCGACCCTTGTGCATGACGGTGCGACCCTTGAGCACGACGGTGCGAACCCTTGTGCATGACGGTGCGACCCTTGTGCATGACGGTGCGACCCTTGAGCACGACGGTGCGACCCTTGTGCATGACGGTGCGACCCTTGTGCATGACGGTGCGACCCTTGTGCATGACGGTGCGACCCTTGTGCATGACGGTGCGACCCTTGTGCATGACGGTGCGACCCTTGTGCATGACGGTGCGACCCTTGAGCACGACGGCACGATCATCTAACACAATGTGGTACGTCCCTTGAACACGACGGTACGATACTTGAAACACCGATGGCACGACCCTTGAGCACGACGGTGCGACCCTTGTGCATGACGGTGCGACCCTTGTGCATGACGGTGCGACCCTTGAGCACGACGGTGCGACCCTTGTGCATGACGGTGCGACCCTTGTGCATGACGGTGCGACCCTTGTGCATGACGGTGCGACCCTTGTGCATGACGGTGCGACCCTTGAGCACGACGGCACGATCATCTAACACAATGTGGTACGTCCCTTGAACACGACGGTACGATACTTGAAACACCGATGGCACGACCCTTGAGCACGACGGCACGATCATCTAACACAATGTGGTACGTCCCTTGAACACGACGGTAACGACCCTTGAGCACGACGGCACGATCATCTAACACAATGTGGTACGTCCCTTGAACACGACGGTACGATACTTGAAACACCGATGGCACGACCCTTGAGCACGACGGCACGATCATCTAACACAATGTGGTACGTCCCTTGAACACGACGGTACGATACTTGAAACACCGATGGCACGACCCTTGAGCACGACGGTGCGACCCTTGAGCACGACGGCACGATCATCTAACACAATGTGGTACGTCCCTTGAACACGACGGTACGATACTTGAAACACCGATGGCACGACCCTTGAGCACGACGGTGCGAACCCTTGAGCACGACGGCACGATCATCTAACACAATGTGGTACGTCCCTTGAACACGACGGTACGATACTTGAAACACCGATGGCACGACCCTTGAGCACGACGGCACGATCATCTAACACAATGTGGTACGTCCCTTGAACACGACGGTACGATACTTGAAACACCGATGGCACGACCCTTGAGCACGACGGTGCGAACCCTTGAGCACGACGGTGCGAACCCTTGAGCACGACGGTGCGAACCCTTGTGCATGACGGTACGACCCTTGTGCATGACGGTGCGACCCTTGAGCACGACGGTGCGAACCCTTGAGCACGACGGTGCGACCCTTGTGTATGACGGTGCGACCCTTGTGCATGACGGTGCGACCCTTGAGCACGACGGTGCGACCCTTGTGCATGACGGTACGATCCTTGAGCACGATGGTACGACTCTATGTACGACGGCTTAGCCACTGACTAGGTCAAAGGCCAGGCTATCATACTCATGGATCGTACCGACGTGTTCACGGATCGCTCCGTCGTGCTCGAGGATCGCTCCGTCGTGCTCGAGGATCGTACCGTCGTGCTCATTGGTCGTACCGTCTTCCTCTAAGATCGTACCGTCGTGCTCTAGGATCGTACCGTCGTGCCCAAGGATCGTACCGTCGTACTTAAAGATCGCACCGTCGTGCTCTAGGATCGTACCGTCGTGCTCACTGGCCTTATCGTCGTGCTCAAAGATCGCACAGTCGTGCTCCTGGGTCGTATCGTCGTGCTCTAGGATCGTACCGTCGTATCCTCCCCCCTACCTCCCCCACCCACCCCTCCCGGTTGTCACGTGGACTCGAACCCTTCGCTAAATACCAATGAAGTGGTGGCAAAGAGAGAGAGAGAGAGAGAGAGAGAGAGAGAGAGAGAGAGAGAGAGAGAGAGAGAGAGAGAGAGAGAAGAGAGAGAGAGAGAGAGACGACCCGTTGCCTGCCTCCTCCTGCCACCGCCGCTGCTGCTGCTGCTGTTGGCACATGACGCCGTTGGTGTTGGAGCGAATCTCTGGCTGCGTTTGGCCGCTGCTCGACACCCACCACAGTGGCGCCAGCAGCGGTGGCCGCGACGGGAGGAGGAGGAGGGGGGGAGGGGAGGTCTTGGCACCCGGGGGAGGAGGGGGGTGTTGGAAGATAAATGCCTTTGTTGTTTTATACACAAGGGGGGTGGGGGGCGGCATCCCCTCCCCTCACCCCTGGCGCCGGCGCCCCCCATGAGATGGTCGGAGATGGAGTCATTGACCCGGGGGGGGGGGGGGGGACAATCTGCACCTGACGAATGTGGCTCATGAGGAGTGAGGGATGGTGAGGTGAGGTGAGGCAGGGAGGGAGGGAGGGAATTTCTGTCTGTCTCCACCCCTTTCTTTCCTCCCCCATTCCCACCGCCACGCCCCCCTTCCTCTCTCTCTCTGTCTCTATGAGGCATTTTGGTCTTGTGTCTGTCCACACACTCACTCCGCCCCTCCTCCCTCTTTCTGTCCCTTTCTCCCCTCTCCTTTCTGTCTACCTGTGTCGCTCCGTCTGTGAATCTTGTGTCTCGTCCACACACTCACTCCGCCCCTCCTCCCTCTTTCTGTCCCTTTCTCCCCTCTCCTTTCTGTCTACCTGTGTCGCTCCGTCTGTGAATCCTCTCTCCTCCTTCATCGGTCTGTCCTCCTCCTCCTCCTCATATACCTCTGTCTGTACGTCTGTCTGTTCCCCAACACCAGCTTCTCTCATTTCGTCCATGAATTTTTGTCTGTACGTCATGTCTGTTTTCCTCCCTCACTCCTCTTCCTTGTGTGTTGTCTGTTAGAGTTGTTTTGTCTGTTTGTTGTGTGTGTGTTTTCCTCCTCTTCTTGGTTTTCTTTTTCTCTCTCTCTCTCTCTCTCTCTCTCTCTCTCTACTGATGACCTGGGCCTAACCTAACCCGGAAGACCTTTTAAAGTCCCCCCACCCCCCCCTTAACAAACTATTTAAGGCACAATTAGACATTTGCGAACCGCCGGGAGAAACATCTCTCACTTTTTCTCTCGTCAGCCACTTCGACTACCACGGCAGGCTTGGGGGTGTGTGGGTGTGGGTGTGGGTGTGGGTGTGTGGGTGTGGTGTGGGTGTGGTGGGGTGTGTGGGTGTGGGTGTGGGTGTGGGGTGGTGTTGGGGTGTGGGTGGGTGTGGGTGTGGGTGTGGGGTGGTTGTGTGTGGGAGAATGTGACGGATATAGGATATTTTTCGTGATAATAGAGAGAGAGAGAGAGAGAGAGAGAGAGAGAGAGAGAGAGAGAGAGAGAGAGAGAGAGAGAGAGAGAGAGAGAAATGGTGCATTGGCCCTCTTTAGCGCCCTTGAGCACGGCGACGGTGCAGTGATCAAAACACGATGGGTACGACGGTACAATCATTGACACACGATGGTACGGCCCTTGAACACGACGGTACGATACTTGAAACACCGATGGCACGACCCTTGAGCACGACGGCACGATCATCTAACACAATGTGGTACGTCCCTTGAACACGACGGTACGACCCTTGAGCACGACGTTACGATTGATCAAACACGACGGACGACCCTTGAGGTACGACGGTACGGCTTATCAAACACGATGGTAAGGCCCTCGAACACGACGGTACGTTTATCGAACATTATGGTACGACCCTTGAGGTACGACGGTACGGTCATCAAACACGATCGTACGGCCCTGGAGTGCGACGGTACGACCATTGTGTACGACGGTACGATTCTTGAGCACGATGGGTATTACGGCTCACTACCATACGTTAAGTAGATAGAAAACGAGCTGAGGAAAAGGACAGTTGGAGGTGTGGGAAAGAAGACATGGATGGAAGAGAGTGGGGAAAGGGGTAGAATAAATGGTAAGAGGAAGAGGTGGAATGGGAGGGGAAGTGAGGATTGAGGAGTCATGGGATAGGAGAGGGACAGTAGCAATGGGAGGGGATATATTCCATATGGAAGGGACGGAAGGAGGGGGGGGGCTGATATGGAATGGATAATTCTGATCTTACACAGTGGAAAGGTGAGAGTGGGAGGGTACCATCTGGCCAAGTGGGAGAGGAAGGGAGAGGAGGGAGGGGTGGGAGGGAAATGGAGAATGTGAGCCGATGATTTTCAAGATATGAGCGAAAAGAAAAAAAAAAGACGAGAGAGAGAGAGAGAGAGAGAGAGAGAGAGAGAGAGAGAGAGAGAGAGAGAGAGAGAGAGAGAGAGAGAGAGAGAGAGAGAGAGAGAGTGAAAGGCAACCTGACCTGGAAATGAGGCGAAGGGAAACAGACAAAATGCCAAAGATATCGCTCAAAGGGAGAGACAGAGGAAAAGAAACAGAGAATGGAACGTGAAGTGAAAGTATATATATATATGAGAGAGAGAGAGAGAGAGAGAGAGAGAGAGAGAGAGAGAGAGAGAGAGAGAGAGAGAGTGTGTGTGTGTGTGTGTGTGTGTACTGATAGCTCTTACGTAAATGTGATATTCAGTAGTACTGGGGAAGACCTGCTACTTCTCCAGTGGTGTCAGGAACCCTTTTGTTACCCAGTGGTAACTGGGGAGGAGGGCTGTTATTTCTCAAGTGGTGTCAGGAACTTTATATCACCCAGTGGTACTGGGGAGAGGTATTACTTCTTCAGTGGTGTCATGAACCGTATAATACCCAGTGATACTGGGGAAGGCCTGTTACTTCACAAGTGGTGTCAGAAGCCCTACATTCCCAGTGGAAACTTAGAAGGCCTGTTACTTCACAAGTGGTGTCAGGAACCCTATATTCCCAAGTGGTACTGGAGGGGTTGTCACTTTTGCAGTGGTGTCAGAAGCCATACATTCCCAGTGGAAACTTAGAAGGCCTGTTGCTTCACAAGTGGTTTTAGAAACCCTACACTTCCCAGTGGTAAATGAGAAGGCCTTTTACTTCACCAGTGGTGTCAGGAACTCTATATTCCCCAGTGGTAACTGTGGAAGGCCTGTTACTTCTCTGCTGTTTAACACTGGTAAAAAAAAAAATAAAAAGTGGAGTTCCACTTGCTGGAACGTCAGGTCCAGCCGCTCCGGACTCAAGCACCTGTGATCTCTATAACAGGAAGAACAGACATTTCAAGCTAAAAATCGAACAGGCCAATTCTTTAGCATCGGGGAGCTAAGATTAGGCGTTTTTCTATCTCGGGAGCCAAGTTATGCACCTAAACCCACTTCCTCTAATCACAAAAGAACAGTGCGTATGCAAATGTGCTCAAGGGTCGTACCGACGTGCTCAAGGGTCGTACCGACGTGCTCAAGGGGCATACCGTCGTGCTCAAGGGTCGTACCGTCGTGCTCAAGGGTCGTACCGTCGTGCTCAAGGCATACGTCGTGCCAAGTCGACGTCGTGCTCGAGGGTCTACCGTCGTGCTCAAAGGGTCGTACCGTCGTGCTCGAGGGGTCGCACCGTCGTGCTCGAGGGGTCGTACCGTCGTGCTCGAGGGTTCTACCGACGTGCTCGAGGGGTCGTACCGTCGTGCTCAAGTGAAAGTAAAAGTTCTACGTTATGCGCGTTCAGGTATAACACGCATCTCGTGTGAACACCTCCTTTATCAGAACATAATTCCGTTTATCGTAAGCACCTTTCAGGTTATGAGCTCCACCTTATCGACACTGTGCTCAGATAACAGACGGACACCACTGGAACGAGACGAAGTGAAGGACAGATGGACACCACTGGAACGAGACGAAGTGAAGGACAGATGGACACCACTGGAACGAGACGAGGTGAAGGAAAATAAATATAAAGACGGTTGCAGGAATGATGAATAAGGATCGGGAGATGAAGAAGTACGGTGCAGGATGAAAATAAGGCATGGGACAATGTAAATGACGGTTTGGGGATAATAAATAAGGTCTGGAGGATGATAAATAAGGTTTGGGGATGATAAATAAGGTCTGGAGGATGATAAATAAGGTCTGGGGATGATAAATAAGGTTTGGGGATGATAAATAAGGTCTGGAGGATGATAAATAAGGTCTGGGGATGATAAATAAGTTGGAGATGATTGTGATGAAAGAAGTTGTATGCTGGGGATAGATACAATAAGCCTGGTTAATAAGGTCTGGGATGATAAATAAGGCCTGGGGATGATAAATAAGGTCTGGAGGATGATAAATAAGGCCTGGGGATGATAAATAAGGTCTGGGATGATAAATAAGGTCTGGAGGATGATAAATAAGGTCTGGGATGATAAATAAGGTCTGGAGGATGATAAATAAGGTCTGGGATGATAAATAAGGTCTGGAGGATGATAAATAAGGCCTGGAGGATGATAATTAAGGTCTGGAGGATACCTATTGAAGACTTATTTGTGATGAAACGACAGTCATGGCTAATGGGGCGGGCTGCCACCCTAGGCCAGACCCCGGGGGAGTAACGCCCTCGTGACCAGACCCCAGGGGTAATAACGCTCATACAAACCATACCAACGGGGGCAAGTAACACACACCCCCAGGGGTTACTAAGCGGATGCAGTAACAACCACATGAACAGCCAACCCGGTCCCCAGTGGGGTTACTGGGGACGAGGCGAGGGCCTGTGGTGCATGTGTGTGTGTGTGTGTGTGTGTGTGTGTGTGTGTGTGTGTGTGTGTGTGTGTGTGTGTGAAGTAAACACGGGTGACCTTGACTCGACCCTCCACACTTGAGGTGCGTCACAAAACCAGCTGCTGACGCCCCTGGGCTCGGGAGGAGGAGGAGGAGGAGAGGCGTGCATGTGTGTGTGTGGTGTGTGGAGGATGTGTAGTGCGTGTGTGTGTGTGTGTGTGTGTGTGTGTGTGTGCGATGCACATTGCCTCCACCGTAGCCATAGCACAACAGCTGGTGCGCGCCAGAGCCAAGCCACGGAGTGATACGAGGAGAATGGTGATCTACGATATGTATTTAAACGACCTAAGATGACGGTACAATCCTGTGGTTACTACGGTACACAAGCCTTTTGGTACGACGGTACAATCTGTTTGGCTATGATGGTACGCAATCCATAGTTGCGACGGTACACAAGCCTTTGGTACGATGGTACACAAGCCTTTGGTGCGACGGTACACAAGCCTTTGGTGCGACGGTACACAAGCCTTTGGTGCGATGGTACAGAAGCCTTTGGTGCGACGGTACAGAAGCCTTTGGTGCGACGGTACAAATTGCCTTTGGTGCGACGGTACACAAGCCTTTGGTGCGATGGTACACAAGCCTTTGGTGCGATGGTACACAAGCCTTTGGTGCGATGGTACACAAGCCTTTGGTGCGACGGTACACAAGCCTTTGGTACGATGGTACAGAAGCCTTTGGTGCGACGGTACACAAGCCTTTGGTGCGACGGTACACAAGCCTTTGGTGCGACGGTACACAAGCCTTTGGTGCGATGGTACAGAGACCTTTGGTGCGACGGTACACAAGCCTTTGGTGCGACGGTACACAAGCCTTTGGTGCGACGGTACAGAAGCCTTTGGTGCGACGGTACACAAGCCTTTGGTGCGACGGTACAGAGCCTTTGGTGCGACGGTACAAAGCCTTTGGGCGACGGTACAAGCCTTTGGTGCGACGGTACAAACCTTTGGTGCGACGGTACAAGCCTTTGGTGCGACGGTACACAACCTTTGGTGCGACGGTACACTTCCTTGGTAGCGATCGGTACACGTACAAGCCTTGGTGCGAACAGGTACACTACAGCCTTTGGTACGATGGTACACAAGCCTTTGGTGCGACGGTACACAAGCCTTTGGTGCGACGGTACACAATCCATAGGTTGCGACGGTACACATCCTTAGGTACGACGGTACACAATCCAGAGGTACGACGGTACACAGTCCTTAGGTACGACGGTACGCAATCCTTAGGTCAGGTCAGACCATCGTAGCTACGAACGGTACCGTCGTGATCAAGGAGGTCTATAACGTACCCCGGAAATAAGGACGATAAGAACACGACCCGGAAACAAAACAGGTCGGAATAGCGCTCCAAGAAGCCACTGCAACTCTACGCATGAATCACGCATGAGCTAGCTCACGAATGTCATTCAGCACTGAACTCTCACGAACGCACACAGTTACGCGTCCCAAGTCACTTCCACGTCACTGAAAACTCTACGCACGAAACGCACACACGAGTTACGCGTCACGCAAAGTCACCTTCCGCCACTGAAACTCTACGACGAAACACCACACGATCAGCGTCACGCAAAGTCTCTTTCCCGCCACTGAAACTACGCACGAAACGCGCACACAGAGTTACGCGTCACGCAAAGTCATCTTCCACGCCACTGAAAACTCTACGCACGATTGGTCTGCACGTCACGCAAAGTTATCTTCACGTCGGGCAACGAAATGGTGTACGTAGACACGAAATCCTCTCTCACGCCTTGCATGTTCTCCTCACATACCAACACAAAAGTCTTGATGTGAGTGTGAGTAAACTGTTTCCCAACACACACACACACACACACACACACACACACACACACACACCACACGCGCGCGCGCTTAGTCAGCGGAAGAAGGACACACAGAGGCTGAGGGTATGCGGGGAATGGCGGGTCTTGGACGCAATCCCCTTCACTCGACGACCCCTTGTGCATAAGGTCAAAGGCTAGGTCATCATATTCAAGGGTCGTACTGACTAAGGTCAAAGGCTAGGTCATCATATTCAAGGGTAAGACTGATTAGGGTCAAAGGCTATAGGTCATCATATCCGTGGTAAGGTAAGACGGTAGATCTATTCAGGTCTAGACTAGGTCAGCTAGGTCATCATATTCAAGGGATGGCAGTAGGTCTATATCGGAGACTAAGGTCAAAGGCTAGATCATCATATTCAAGGGTCGTACTGACTAAGGTCAAAGGCTAGGTCATCATATTCAAGAGTCGTACTGACTAAGGTCAAAGGCTAGGTCATCATATCCAAAGGTAAGACTGTCTAAGGTCAAAGGCTCTATAGGTCATCATATCCATGGGTAAGACTGAATAAGGTCAAAGGCTAGGTCATCATATCCAAGGGTCGTCTTGTCTCAGAAGGTCGTTCTCGTTGAGTTCATAGGGTCGAATTGTGCTCAAGCGGTCGTATCGTCGAACTCAAAAAGGCTCGCACTGTCGTGCTCAAGGGTGACATCGTCGTGCTCAAGGGCGACATCGTCGTGCTCAAGGGTGGCACCGTCGTGCTCAAGGGTGACATCGTCGTGCTCAAGGGTGGCACCGTCGTGCTCAAGGGCGACATCGTCGTGCTCAAGGGCGACACCGTCGTGCACAAGGGCGACATCGTCGTGCTCAAGGGCGACATCGTCGTGCTCAAGGGCGACACCGTCGTCAACGGCCTACAGCAATGTCACCCTTCTGGATCTAGAAGTCCCTCACCTATGCATACCCCCATCACCAGCGCTGGGGCCCTAACCCGCTCCTCCTCCTCCAACAACAACATGTAGCAATCACCATCGACATTAAGAGGGACATCCCCAACGCTAAAAATGACACACCCTCCCTAAATCCTTCACATTTCATCCCCTGTCGCTGCCCGTGAATGACAGAGCGAGCCCCTGGCACCAAGACCTACTCAGAGAGAGAGAGAGAGAGAGAGAGAGAGAGAGAGAGAGAGAGAGAGAGAGAGAGAGAGAGAAGAGAGAGGAAGAGACTGACTCCCCCTTCTCCTCGTCCTCCTCCTCCCTCACCCATCATCTATCTTTAAACCCGCTGCTTACGTGACCTGATTGAGGAAAGGGTCATGGTGCGCCTCCGCCGACCAAAAACCCCTTTCGGAACATCCTCTTACAAGGACCAGGAACCGAAGCTGTGTGGGGGGGGGAGGCGTTTGCACAGAGCGATGCCTACTCCCTGAGAAGGACCTGGTCCAATCCTCTGAGGGGGGGATCCTTCGAACTCGCAGGTGCTGTTACCATTTCGTCCTTGATCCGACTGCAAGCCGGCCTTAAGATCCAACCCTCTGTGGGGGGATACAAGACACCGACCATCCCCTAAACCCCACACACCACCCCACACCACCCTTAATGAAGAGCTCCAGGGTGAGGAGGGGTGAGGGAGGAGGGGAGAAACCTCCTCTTGGTGTTGGAAGTCTTAAAATACCCACCACTCACTAACCTCCCGGTGCTTGGAGAGGCAAGCAGGTCGCCCACGGCCTCACTCCTTCCGTCACTATGGCAACAAACCCCCGCGCATGCAGGGATGTTCCTCGAAGCTGTTGCTAGGCCTTTGCTTGTAAACCGCCGCACGACCCAACAACCCCACATATACACACACACACACACACACACACACACACACCACACACACACACCCATCCATCCCTCGAGCTTGCCGACCCGTCTTGAGCTACGTGTTTATACCTACTGGAAGCACAGGCGAAGGAGGTAACAACGGTGGGGGAAGCTCCACCTCCGACGCGTACACGAGAGGATCATGTGCAGACCATGGGGTCTCTAGGATGTCATACTGGAAGGGGACGCATATGCCAAGGGCCAACTGAGAGCTACAGGAGGCGTGTAGGCATACATGACCAAAGCGGTTCGAAGTGGCGTGCTAAAAAGACACTCGCTCTTCAAAATGTTACTGTGATCAGATCCAACCGGTATGGAAAGCTGGTCTCCTTCACCTGCGATGCCAGTTAAGTCTACCCTTTGCCTTCAAGCCTTAAACTCACATAGGAAGATGAGATGGACTTTATCAGCCTCGCCAATACGTCTCCTCACCGTCGACCATCACTGATAAGTTACACACACACACACACACACACACACACACACACACACACACACACACACACACATCTTCCTGTATGTACAACCTTCCTCAACTGGTTCGCTCCTTTATTGCACGTCCTTGAACACGATGCCAATCCTCTGCTTCTTCATCTTCCTCCACTCTCCTCCTCTCGAGGACCTGCATACGTCATCCGATTCCTTGTTTCCTCAAAGCTTTCTCGCATCCATGAATACCTCGTGAGGCTTAATACCACACCACACAACACATCCCCATTTGAAAGTCATCTCCGTTCGTTTCTCATCCTCATTTCTCATTCATTCCGCGTCTCGTATTTCTCCTTCGACTGCAGTCCAGTGGCAAAAAAACAGTTAAAAGGATCGCGTTTTTTTGGATGTGATTTTTACGAAAAAGACACGAACGTCCACATATTCAAACTGCAGAAGGCGCGGGTCTGTATCATTCTCATCCTACACTAAGACCTCTTTATGATGTGGCTCTTACGGCGCTGCTCGATAGGAATGCACTCCGCGCAGCAGCTGGGGAAGTGAGGAGCAAGGAGGTTCTGGATGAGGTAGTCGCGAACCATAACAGCTTCTCCGAGATGACTTCTCTCTCCTCTCTCCAGGCGTAACCACTTGCAGGCAGAGTACGGTAACACAGACACACGGTCATACGAAAACCGTAAAATAACGTCTCCCGCACTGAAATGGAAGATCCCTTTACAGTATCGCCATCGGGAACTGCGACAGCTCTAAGGGGTGGAAGCGAGGAAAGAAAATGAACAAGATCTTTTTTTCGACTCTTGGTGAGCGAGATTCAGCTTGTGCTGCACAAACGCACAAGTCTCGCCGGAGATAATGACCGGCCTAAGCATGATAATCATACTTTAGTATTTTGTATAACACTCACAGCTGGATACAGCCAACACCTCTGTACTTCCATCTAAAAAGGTACAGAGCCTTCAGGAAACGAGTTTGTGTCTGTAGCTGTGAAGAAGAACCTCTCCATCCCCCTTAAAAAAATCTAATGAATCAAGGCAATTCCCAATACTGTCTTTGCCATTATATATATATATGTCTGTGTACAGCCTCATTAAACCATGACCACATTGTACGTACTCTATGGTGGTTCTGTGGCAGTGGTACACTGACGATGTGGTATTCCATCAACCACGAGAAGAAAGGGTCACTATCAAAGCTTGGAAAACTTACACACAATAAGAAACATGGGAAGATGAAAATAAACAACCCTGCTGCTCCACCACCCCTTACTCCCTACATTGACCAAATCACACATCCCTCCATCCTTGAAGACACAATGTATCTTTATCATCATCCAAACCCGCAAACCCCCACCAGAGACCCTAGAAACACCCCCCCTTGGTAATATAACCTTGGATTGCTCCATCCCATCCAAATGTCATCGCAGAGGCGTTCATCCAGTATGAACCCGTGTTTTGGCACCCAGCCTCACACACACACAACACACACACACACAGAGCACGTGCTAATCCCCCATAAGAGCCGTTTCAAGGCTGGCCATCACCAAGCGAGCTGCTTAACAACTAGAATGAATGCTGTTCCTCTGTTCTCCCTGATCGAGTTCCACATAACCTACAAAATACATCTGCTTTCCAAACACAAGTCTCTGCATCACCCACCAATCACAGCGACGGACGTTATCCATCGAGGTCATATAAACGTTCTAATCTAATAGATGTGTATAGATAGATGTGTATCCTTTCTTTTTTTTTTGGCACAGGAACGTAAGCAAGTTCAAAAATCCTCTCGCCAAGGATAAGGAAGTTCAACTCTACCACAGTTCTGCCAAAGACGAAAATTCCTGGCGAAATAAGGGACAATGTAACCCTTATTGACAGAACGTATTTCGAGTTCAACGTTCAAGCGTATATGTGCGATGCCACACAGAGGTAATTCAGCACTTGGATTCCATTACCCTATAATAGAGTACATGGATTCTATCAAACAGAGCACCTGATCTCTCCAACCCTCTGATAGAGCTCAAAGACCATGACTCTACAGAAGAAAACACCACAAAGTCTTCCTCTTCCGTCTTTCGTTGTCTTGTGCCTGACGATATCAACAACAAACGTCTGCGTAAAAATGTTTGAGGTTCGCATTTTACCCTCGCGCTTGTATTTGCATACGTCTTTCACGCTAACAACGTTTATCTCACAACACATCGCTACGTTGCGGAAGTAACCTTCGTCAGGAGGTGACTCATTGAGAGCTACCAATGAGGAAGATGTGTATGAGGAAGGTGGCGCCACCACGAGTACAAACCAACACTCCCTCTCCCCTTACATTACAGATAGGTACAAAGTGGATACATGGCGGTGCATACAAGGATCTCGCAACCCACCACGGCATCACATCCTAACTCATACACACACACACAAACACTCACGCAAATCAAACAGCCATGGTGGCATCACACACACACACACACACACACACACACACACACACACACACACACAAACACCCATACCGCACACCCTCCTACACCTGGAACCACTCATCCTCCTCTCTTCCTACTCGCACACACATTATTTACTCCTGATACCTGGCTTAGGATGGTGTGTGTGTGTGTGTGTGTGTGTGTGTGTGTGTGTGTGTGTGTGTTTGTGTACACGTAGGAGGAAAAGACATGGTACACATATATAGGCAGGAATAAAGACATGGTACATTTATAAATATATAAGTGACGGGGCAACAAGAGTATAAAGCTTTATCACTGTAACACCACACACACACACACACACACACACACACATAGCAATCACGTGCACACACACACACACACCCCGTATGGGTTATGGGTACAGCAATTACAGTACAGGTGGGTATGAATACGACTAGGGTACAGCCACAGGGGTACTCATGTGACGTTGAGGCAGCAGCTTGCCGCAGTATCTCCACTACATCTCATGACTTCAATTACGTAAGCTATAATAGTCACCCCCCCTCCCACCTCCCTCAATCAAACGTTTTCTTTGTAGAGAAGACGAAAGTCCATTTCCCTTTTGGCTCGTGTTGTCCAATGGAAAGTGTGCTCAAAGCTTTCATGTTGGAGGACAATTAAAGTCAATACACATCGGCAATCTCACGAGTAACCTAACCTCAAGATGTGACGTATACAGTAAGAAAGAACAGTATATAATTATATATTTTATATATATATATATATATATATATATATATATATATATATATATAATATATATAGAAGACCTACAAGACTTTGGCGAAATATACTCCAATCAAAGCCAACTCGAGTAAGAAAGAAAACGGGATACAGGACAAAAACCGCTCCTATACACCTGACCCGTAAAAGCAGAAAGATCATTGGAAGAGGAAAAGACGAACGAGGGGGAAAAGGAGGAGGAGGAGGTGTCATAACGGTCAATCCTCGACTGGCTGGCTTTAACAAAGAAACTAAGGGAAGCGGCAGTTAACACGCGTGCCACGGGCCCAAGCCCGGTTAAACGGGGAGACACACACACACACACACACACAACACACACTCAAGACACTTTGGAAAAGCATCTTAATGGTATGCAAACGCTATGTAACAAAGGCACCAGTATCCCCCTTCCCTCCCTCCCCGTATAGCACTCAGATAAGTGCCAAAACTCAGTTCACATGAACCAGGTCACCGAAATGATTCTGTCACTGACCATTTACCCGCCTTACCCCAGGTCGTATCGCTCACGTGAAATCCCAGTAAGAAGACAGTGGCATTCTTCAAGGGGCCCCCATACTGTGATTAAAACGACACCCATACAAATTGTAACTCGTATATGCAAATGAGGGAGGAAGGACATATGGGGGACATACCCTCTCTGAACTGCCTAGCGATAACAGAGGGTGATTCATAATATATAGAAAAAATAGAAAATGAGAAATACACCAAATCTTTCTTTAGTCATTCTGTATACACTCGTGTATGGCAGCTTTTAAATCCATCCACACAGCTTATTCCCAATTCACTCGTCCTTATTCATCAAACCTGCCGTATTTGTCATCATTTCGTCAACTCTTTTCGCTCATCCTCTGGTACATACATACATACATCCGGCAGGCACCCGTGATCAATGGAACCAAATGTGATTTTGGGATTTAAATAACTCTTGTTAAGTACTTGCACCTGGTGAGGTGGATTGTCTCCACGAAACGTGTCGTGCCACATGTATAGAAAAATTACTGGTTAAATATAACTGTATGAACTACTGAAGTGCGAGTTCACCTTCTCCTGTATCTTCGAAGCCCTGCACTCCGCGCAGGAGCAGGGAAACGGTGGTCTAACATCAACCATAGAATGTCCTAGACGAAACTAAGTCCCAATCGTCCAATGACACTCACACACCCTCATTAAAGCTATCTTCTCAACTCGCATCATACCCACTGGTAGGAGGAGGGAGGAGGAGGAGGAGGAGGAGGAGGAGGGAGGAGGAGGAGGAGGAGGAGGGAGGGAGGGAGTGTCTGGGTCTTGCAACGCCACTGCTTTGATAAATACGCATAGATACAAGCGTCCTTGAAAGACTAATGCTATTTCTGGCGTACTGTTGAAGGCCTGCCAACAGCACCGGAGTTATACAGAGGCCTGGATTCCCTCTCTCTCGGCCGGGACGTCTCTGAATCTAACGAACTTTGGAGCGGACAACCTCTTAAACAGACTGAGCAAACACCTTTAACACGACTGGAGCGCTAACACACCCTAACAGACTGGCGTCTAAACACACCCTCTTAACACAGACTGGAGCGTCTAAACACACCCTCTTAACACAGACTGGAGCGTCTAAACACACCCTCTTACACAGACTGGAGCGTCTAAACACACCCACCTCTTAACACAGACTGGAGCGTCTAAACACATCCTCTTACACAGACTGGAGCGTCTAAACACACCCTCTTACACAGACTGGAAGGATCTCTGTAATCTCTACGAAGCTGATGGAGAAAGATGCAAGCGCCAGTGTAATGTTGTGATGTGGCTAAACTCTCCATCAAAAGAAGAAGGAGGAGGAGAGAGAGAGAAAAAAAAAATAGGACATTTTTCAATGAATTCGAATCTGGGGTTGAAACTCATGTCAACAGACATTAAGGCCACTTAGAAATGATTATTGGTTAATCTTTAATGAGTGTCTTTGATCATTAGATTCGTATTTAGTAGGCATGTGTCGGCTTGGGGAAGAATTATAAGGTAATTTTCCTTGATAATTTGAAGTCTAAAAGCCTTTAATTATGTCATATGTCGATTTTGAAACAAAAACTTTTTGGGGTTACAAGATCCCCTGAGCGAGCTATCACCTGTAATATTTAATCAACACTTGGATTAATCATAATAATAGTCACATGCTAATTACTCGACTAATTATACGAACTTTTAGGTTTTGACCACAGATCATATTCAGCATACTTAAAAGCATCTATGCTGAAATATTCAAGAAAATCAATTTTTTCAAAAAATCAAGCAAAATCAAGGCTATAGCCTTGCATTTTGCTCAAATTTTCAACTTTGAATTTTTAAAAAAAAATCATGAAAAAATGTCAGCTCAATTTTGCAAGCGCTCCAGATTTGATCGAAAATCTCAATTAAAGTTAATTCTATGTGACTACAAATTTGAAATAAAAAAAAAAATCGGTATTTTATGAATCTGCCAATGTTAATGACACTTGGGTTGTTCATCATATAACCATTCATATGCTAATGACACTTGGGTTGTTCATCATATAACCATTCATATGCTAATGACACTTGAGTTCTTCATCATATAACCATTCATATGCTAATGACACTTGAGTTCTTCATCATATAACCATTCATATGCTAATGACACTTGAGTTCTTCATCATATAACATTCATATGCTATGACACTTGAGTTCTTTATCATATAACATTCTATGCTAATGACATGAGTTCTTCATCATATAACCATTCATAGCTAATGACACTTGAGTTCTTCATCATATAACCATTCATATGCTAATGACACTTGAGTTCTTCATCATATAACCATTCATAGCTAATGACACTTGAGTTCTTCATCATATAACCATTCATATGCTAATGACACTTGAGTTCTTCATCATATAACCATTCATATGCTAATGACACTTGAGTTCTTCATCATATAACCATTCATATGCTAATGACACTTGAGTTCTTCATCATATAACCATTCATATGCTAATGACACTTGAGTTCTTCATCATATAACCATTCATATGCTAATGACACTTGGTTGTTCATCATATAACCATCATAGCTAATGACACTTGAGTTCTTCATCATATAACCATTCATATGCTAATGACACTTGAGTTCTTCATCATATAACCATTCATATGCTAATGACACTTGAGTTCTTCATCATATAACCATTCATATGCTAATGAATGAGTTCATTAACATCATGCTAATGAATGAGTTCTTCATCATATAACCATTCATATGCTAATGACACTTGAGTTCTTCATCATATAACCATTCATATGCTAATGACACTTGAGTTCTTCATCATATAACCATTCATATGCTAATGACACTTGAGGAATTAGCCAAGAATGATCGTTCGTGAGGAAACAAGGACTGTGGGGTGTGGTAAGGTAATCACCGTGGAAAGATGAAGATCAAATCTGCTCGTCGTAATGCCAAGTGCATCGTTTGATGACGGCCAATGATGGTTAACTATCGAAGTTGGTCTAACATGCAACGATGGTTAATTATCGAAGTTGATCTAACGCAATGCAATTAAGATGATTCACGGCAGACACGACGTGGTATGTGTAAAAAAACATTCCTCTAGAACCGTAAATGCCACATTGATGAGGTGTACGGCACATAAATGACCGAAAAACAGAGCTAATGGTAAATGTTTTTTAAAGAAATATTCGTGAGGCATTGAAGTTGTGGGTACATGGGGGCTCAGCTGTAAATGGGGTTTTGAAAGCCACAGAGATTTTGAGTGCTTTTTTTTCACATATGATGCTATTAATGTGTGTGTGTGTGTGTGTGTGTGTGTGTGTGTGTGTGTGTGTGTGTGTCGCCGGCAGCTACAAAAGGCCGCGGTACAGCAGAAGTTCCACTGTAACGAGAAGGATCTGGGTACAGTAGGGCATAGGAAGGACAGATAACAGGAGACCTGACGATACATGGGGCTTATCTCCTGCAGAAGAACACACAGGGTACTGGGGTCTTACTATCCAAAATGGGGGGTAGAAACGGGATGGGAAAGTAAAAAAGCCACTGCCACCACAGAAAACGGGAAAAGCATAGGACACTGACATCACAAAAAACGGGAATAATCTCCTCATCCCTCCCCCACACACACACAATTGGGTGGGTTTCAATGGTGAGTTTTTCTTCAGCTGTCAGGAGGGCTGGGTTCTTTGTTATCCTCGAGGTGGGGTGTAATTCGTCCCCCCCCCCCCCCCCCCCGCGCCTGTTGCTTGGCAGGGTGGCAAAAAGGGTGTCGTAACCTGGGGTGCGCATAGGGAGACGTAAGGTGCAGGGGAGGTTAGCCTTGGGCACGGATGGGTGAGAGAGAGAGAAAAAAAAGGGAGTTGGGTAAATAAAGTCATTGTAAGGTCAGAGGTCATCTTTACTACCGTTGCTTCACCATCGGATGGATCCGTGTGTGTGTGTGTGGTGTGTGTGTGTGTGTGTGTGTGTGTAATCACCTAATTGTAGAGTACGAGGTGGCAGTTGTACATTCGTGGGGCCCCAATCTCTTCTACTATACGAGGAGGGAGTTCTACACTCGTGGGGCCCCCATCTCTTGTAGTACAAGGAGGGAGTTCTACACTCGTGGGGCCCCCATCTCTTGTAGTACAAGGAGGGAGTTCTACACTCGTGGGGCCCCCATCTCTTGTAGTACAAGGAGGGAGTTCTACATTCGTGGGGCCCCCATCTCTTGTACTGTATAGGGAAAAGTTGAACATTCATGGGTTCCCCTCCCACCTCCTGCTTACGTATATAACCAACCCTTTTGGTAAGGTAAAAAAAATTGCCCTTACTCGTTCACAGTTCAATCCCTAACCTCACCTCACCTCCCGTATATAGCCTCCAATGCTAAGACATAACCTTGCACGGGTCAAAGACAACAACGAAGACTGAAACCGAAACGCACAGGAATTTGATCTCGTTGCACTCCTGACGAAGGCGCTGCCGAAACCAGCAGAGGAGAAGGAAGTTCCTCTCTCTCTCTTACTTACTTACGGGTTTCGTAGTAGCCATTCAAGCCTCTATGGACATAAGCTCTCACTTTCCTACACGCCCGATATCTCTGCTGAAGTCAAGCAGACCTCGAGGGAGCGGGAAGCGCCTTAGCCACAGAGGGGCGTGTCAGCAATGACCACAAAAGGCTGATGGCGAACACCTGCACATAACTCCTGTCGAAGAGCAACGCGCCTGATGCATGCAGGTTCACTCGCCTCCCGCGGCGGAGGGAACCCGACCCGTCGGGGAAAGGATAGAATTGTGGTAGAGAGCGAGCAGGTGTGTGGTAGAAGGATCAGGCGTGTGGTAGAAGGAACAGGCGCGTGGTAGAGTCGAGGAACAGGCGTGTGGTAGAAGGAGCAGGCGCGTGGTAGAAGGAACAGTCGTGTGGTAGACGGATCAGGCGTGTGGTAGAAGGAACAGGCGCGTGGTAGAGTCGAGCAGGCGTGTGGTAGAAGGAGCAGGCGCGTGGTAGAAGGAACAGACGCGTGGTAGAAGGAGCAGGCGTGTGGTAGAAGGAGCAGACGTGTGGTAGAAGGAACAGGCGCGTGGTAGAAGGAACAGGCGTGTGGTAGAAGGAGCAGGCGTGTGGTAGAAGGAACAGGTGTGTGGCAAAAGGAGCAGGTGGTGGTAGAAGGAACAGGCGTGTGGTAGAAGGAAGCAGGCGTGTGGTAGAAGGAGCAGGCGTGTGGTAGAAGGAACAGGCGCGTGGTAGAAGGAGCAGGCGTGTGGTAGAAGGAACAGGCGCGTGGTAGAAGGAACAGGCGCGTGGTAAAAGGACAGCGTGGTTTAGAAGGACAGGGGAGAGAGGTGTAGAAGAGAGCTGGCTGTTTGTGTAGAAGAAGCAGGTGTGGTAGAGAGGAAAGGGGTGGTAGAAGGAGAGGGGTGATGGTAGAAGGAGCAGAGAGTGCTTTGTGTAGAAGGAACTGGACGTGTGGGAGGAGACAGGCGTGGGTGAAGGAGCAGGCTATAGGGAGAAGGAGCTGTGCTGTAGAAGGAGAAGGTGTGTGGTAGAAGGAACAGGCGTGTGGTAGAAGGAACAGGCGTGTGGTAGAAGGAGCAGGCGTGTGGTAGAAGGAGCAGGCGCGTGGTAGAAGGAGCAGGCGTGTGGTAGAAGGAGCAGGCGTGTGGTAGAAGGAGCAGGCGTGTGGTAGAAGGAGCAGGCGCGTGGTAGAAGGAGCAGGCGTGTGGTAGAAGGAGCAGGCGTGTGGTAGAAGAAACAGCCGTGTACAATAACGAACAGACGCATGGTTATAGAGACAAGAGGACGAGAGAGAGGGAGAGAAGTGTGGTAGAAATGAGAGCGTGGCAAAATTAATACTTTCTTTTTTTTTTTATCAGTACGAAAACCAGAAAGACAGAATGAATGAATGAGAGAGAGAGAGAGAGAGAGAGAGAGAGAGAGAGAGAGAGAGAGAGAGAGAGAGGTGCATTTTGTGCTGACGAAGGGCAACCTGGACCCAACGTATGGGCGAGGACCCGTTACCCAGCACCGGGGCGTGGCCCAAGGACGTACAGCTATTCCACCAGGGGGAAGGTGGAGAGCTGTCGCATATGTCCAGCAACGGGAGGAGGGAGTAAGGAGAAGAGGGAGCGGAGGAGGGAGTAAGAGGAGGGAGCGAGAGGAGGGAGCGGGAGGAAGAAGGAGGGAGTGAGGAGGGAGTGAGAAGGGAGTGGGAGGGAGGAGGAGGAGGAGCGGAGCGGGGAAAAGAAATTGGGGCCCCCGCCGCCCCGCCCCCTTCCCCCCTCCCAGGGGCGCCCCCCTTGATCAAAACCTGAAACGCCCTCACAGACAGAACAGTTTCCTGGATCAGTCCCGTGGGAAGATGGTGCGTCGCCACGACGGCTGACGCAAGTCCGTGCGTCTCGAGGAGTGACGTGGGGTGGGTTGTGGCCTGGCGCTGAACGGTCGTACGATGTGTTCAAGAGGGTCGTACGGTCGTGTTCAAAGGCCCGTGCATGGCGCGTTGTGCACCAGATATGAACGCGCACCTCATAGAAAAACAAACAAATAAACAAACAAACAAGACGTTTGTTGCCTCCCAGTGGTGTGTGTGTGTGTGTGGTTATTTTCACCTACCGTCATCCACGTCACTCTCCGCCCAGGGTAACTGACCTACGCAACTGCGTATGCACCTGTCAAAACCTCTCCACCCCCACCCCAACTCCAACCCACACCCTCCTGGACTACGCGTTCGCCCCCCGGTCAGAGAGGGCCCCTGCTGCTTGCGACACCCCCACAACCTTTAATAATCCCAGGAACTATGAGTATAACTGCCCATTGCGACACACTTACGTGGACTAGAACGCCAGAGACCACCCTAGGCTTGGGCAGTTGTTGACCCACATTGGAAAAAAAAAGAAGAAAATGGCTTTGCAACAACGTAGCGAAGTTAGGAGGACAAGAACACACCTGCTTTACATAACCATACCCTCAGGGGGCAGTGTATACCCTTAGGGAGCAACGTATACCCTTAGGGAGCAACGTATACTCTTAGGGAGCAGTGTATACCCTTAGGGAGCAACGTATACCCTTAGGGAGCAGTGTATACCCTTAGGGGGCAGTGTATACCCTTAGGGGGCAGTGTATACCCTTAGGGAGCAACGTATACCCTTAGGGAACGTATGAGTGAGATGTAACCTTAGGACAACTTATGACTGACCTAGGGACAACGTAACCTTGGGGCAGTGTATACCCACAGGAGCAACGTATAACTAGGAGCAATGCGTATAACCTTAGGGAGAGTTTACCTTAGGAAAAACGTATACCTCTTGACAACGTATACCCTAGGGAGCAGTGTATACCCTTAGGGGCAAGGTATACCCTTAGGGAGCAACGTATACCCTTAGGGAGCACGTATACCCTTAGGGAGCAGTGTATACCCTTAGGGAGCAACGTATACCCTTAGGGAGCAGTGTATACCCTTAGGGAGCAACGTATACCCTTAGGGAGCAGCGTATACCCTTAGGGAGCAACGTATACCCTTAGGGAGCACGTATACCCTTAGGGAGCAATGTATACCCTTAGGGAGCAACGTATACCCTTAGGGAGCAACGTATACCCTTAGGGAGCAGCGTATACCCTTAGGGAGAAACGTATACCCTTAGGGAGCAACGTATACCCTTAGGGAGCAACGTATACCCTTAGGGAGCAACGTATACCCTTAGGGAGCAACGTATACCCTTAGGGAGCAGTGTATACCCTTAGGGAGCAACGTATACCCTTAGGGAGCAACGTATACCCTTAGGGAGCAACGTATACCCTTAGGGAGCAACGTATACCCTTAGGGATCAGTGTATAAGGTGTGTGAGAGAGAAAAGTATAGAGCACTAAGCATGTAAACTAAACCTATTTTTTTTTTCATGGCTTGGGTTCCATTATGTAGGATGAGATCATATCTAAAATAACCTTTACGACATGAGGATACAAAAGGGTTTATTCTCGAGAGAAATGCGACCCCCCCATCCACAACAATGTGCCTACAACTCTACAAAATGGTACAGACGCGTGTCTGGAATAAAAGCAGTTCATGCATAAGGATAAAACATCGTATAGAAGAGTTTCAGTAGTTAGGGCAGCCATGCACAAGGGCTCCAACATCCTACAGAAGAGCTTCAGTAGCAAAGACAGCCATTCACGACTAACACACACACACACACACACACACACCACACACATACACACACACAGACTGCGCTACGCCACCACGCACACATGTTCCTAACCGTTAACATGTTAATAATGGACCAGGTTAATATGTCCCATCCAAACCTAACCACATTCTTCCGCGGTCCACCCACGACGGAGGCTGACTGGATTGAGAAACATGTTGAATGGCAGTTTATACAGACCCCACCTACGACCATACTGAAGGACAATGAGATCCTTCATCCCCCCACACAGGGACTCTGTCTGTTACGGTTATGCAACAAAGTGACCACGTTTAAAATGTTAGGTTTCCTTAAAAAAAAAGAAGAAGAAGACATGTAAAAAGAGAAGGTTACTTCTTAAAATGTCCCAATGCTCTTGTAAACTTACAGTTATTATGGGGTTTAAACACGGCGGTGTTTTGAAATATGAACTGGTCCTTCAAATGTCTTACGGTAGCATGTAATCTATGAAGACTTTTAAGGCTGAGCATGCACAGCATAACGAGGAAATGGGCGAACAAAATTCTTTCATAAAGCAGAGTTTCCGAATCTAAATTCATGTATTCCACTTAGAATCTATTAAGTTTAGAAACGAGAAGGTTAAGCGTTGGTCAAATACACGTACTCAAAATTATCAACGATTTTTTTTCATGTCTCATTTCATTCGTAGTGATGGATATGTAACTTGTGGGCAAACGTTTATATGTAACTTGTGGGCAAACGTTTAACTTCGAATGAGGCGAAATACTTTATCTCCAATAGGATTAATAACAGATGGAATGATTCACCAATCACAGAAAAGACTCTCGCTCGTCTCACCATAACACTCTCCGATTCTGATCTTCTCCACTATCAACAAAGCCTCGTTTCCTATAGGACTCAATCGTCTATCGCTCTTTGATTTCCTTTTTGTACTTAGGTCTACCTCAATACCATGCCACACATGGATAATCAGGGTCAGGCTATAGAATGATGAACTGGGGTTTAAGATTAATGCTGTTCAGCCCCCCCTTCCCTCGCTCTGTATTCAGATACATCTCAGTCGAGAGAGAGAGAGAGAGAGAGAGAGAGAGAGAGAGAGAGAGAGAGAGAGAGAGAGAGAGAGAGAGAGAGAGAGACTCAGGGTGGTCAATGGAAAGGGGAGATGCTATATGTTAAAAGCAGTGAGTACTGTACACATGGCACTTCAATACACTTCACATATGTGGCTCATGTCTATATCTATATATGCATTCTAGTATATATCAATCATTTTTTTTTATTTGGAATTATTGACTCATACTACCATTTACGTTTAGATATTGCGTATATACGCCCCTGAGTGATTATAAATTTGATATTGGTATAAGCCTAGTGATTAAACTTCCAAGTTATTACCTTACTTCCGTTTATAAATAATACATTTACGCTTAACGATAAATAAATCTACGATCTTTGATAACTAAATACACTGACCTACCACTATAGGGCATATACCTCTAATAACTGAGTTATCATCGTTATCATATATACGCTATGGATAACAAAGTATTCACATATATATATAACAATATATATTATATAAATTAACGGAAGATATCAATAGTCACTGTATATAACCATACTACAGTAACCGCGGGAAACGGCGAAGCAGTCGAAAAAAAAAAAAAAAACACAACAGAAAACGTGACAGGATGGAACATTGTTGAAGGTTAGCTGTTTATTATCTCTGAGAGACATTCTTAATACAACAACACCACACTAACACAACGAATTCCCAACCTACATCCACACGCTCTCTACACTCCACCCTACAGCCACACACACACACAACAGCCCTAATCCCTCCACACCTACAAGTCTGAGTTTAGTATAAGTGATAGTATAAGTGTGTGTGTGTGTGTGTGTGTGTGTGTGTGTGTGTGTGTGTGTGTGTGTGTGTGTGGAGTTATGCATTATTGATGCCCGTCTCTAGACCTTGCGTGTGTTATACAATGTCTTTGATCCTTAGGGGAAGATGAACCTTTGGGGTGAGCGTGTGGGCGAAGATGAACATCTAGGTCGGGTGTGTGGGCGAAGATGAACACCTGGAGTGAGTGTGTGGGCGAGGATGAACACCTGGGTTGACTTTGGGCGAAGATGAACACCTGGAGTGAGTGTGTGGGCGAAGAGAACACCTAGGTCGAGTGTGTGGGCGAAGATGAACACCTAGGTTGAATGCTTGGGTAAAGATGAACACCTGGGGTGAGTGCGTGGGTGTAACTACTATAACACACATTCTTAAATCTATGGATATGGTGTGTGTGTGGGTGGTGGTGTTGTGGTGTGTTGTGGTCTGTGTTGTGGGTGTTTTGTGGGGTGTGGTGTGTGTGTGTGTGTGTGTGTGCGCTCAAAACATACCCCTACAGTACGACCCTTATATACACACGCCCTTCTCTCACAACACCCCCTACAGTCTACACCCACCCGGAACCCCTATCCAATACAATCCACAACGATAGAAGGCGCCCTTTTAAACCTCGTCCCTCACGTCTTCTTGCATATGTCTTGAAAATTTCCAAACTCTTGCACTGTATCGGGGTTCCCTCAACACCTCTGCCCCACAGTGGGCGGAGGAGTGTGTGTGAGTGTGGACAGGTGTGTGTGTGTGTGTGTGGTGTGTGTGTGTGTGTGTGTGTGTGTGCGTGTGTGTGTGTGTGTGTGTAGGAACGGGTGTAAGGTTATGGCCCACAGAGGTTTGGTTAGGAAAGGATGGACACGAGTTATGCAGGGTGTGGTATTGCCACACTACATACTACATGGAAGATGGGACGCCCTAAGCACACACACCATGCAAGGAGTATGATAACCTCTCATTATACTGCATGATTCTCCATCATATATATCCGTGTGCCTGATGGTGTGCTTTGGCGTAACAGATGGGAGTGGTGGGTGGGGAGGAGCCTTCTGCTGTACTACCCTGTCTTCATCTATAGTGGTGGGTGGGGAGGAGCCTTCTGCACTGTTACTGACTCCTGTACTCTCCATCTATAGTGGTGGGTGGGGAGGAGCCTTCTGCTGTACTATCCTGCCTCCATCTATAGTGGTGGGTGGGGAGGAGCCTTCTGCTGTACTATCCTGTCTCCATCTATAGTGGTGGGTAGAGAGGAGCCTTCTGCTGTACTACCTGTCTCCATCTATAGTGTGGGTGGGAAGCCGGAGTGTACATCTCCTCCTCTACAGGTAAGCCTACATCAATCCCCATACTATAATGGAGGGGAAGGTAGGAATACATCCCCTACACACACAACTCACAAAATCATCACACAACCTCCCCTTACCAATGAGTGACAGCACATCCCTCACGTCATGAGCACCCACCACCACCTCAAAGCAAGAAGGTACACAAGACCCCCCATACATAACCGAAGCCCCCAAACCGTCCCAAAATACTAAAAGACGTCCACATAGGCTACCCGCGTGGTAGCGCCCCTAGTACTGTTTTTGCAGATGCGGAGGTCAGTGGAGGAGGGAGGTAGGGAGGTTTCAGATCCTGGGGTAGGTGGGTGGGTGGGTGGAGAGCTATCCTTGTGTACACAGTCACACGACCAGAGCTGGGTCACAGCTGACTCTGCCAGCTGTTACAGATGGCAAGATGAAACAGCTGCACCTACCCAACCAGCTCACAACAGCTGCCATGGCCTTAAGCATTGGCCTACACTGTGGTGGGAATTTCGTCCAGAATCAATTTCCACGATCCATCTATCGTATGAAACAGATATCATGTTGGTTACCCTGGATGTATACATTCATTTATTATACTGATAATGTATAAGGGGCGGGATAAAGTATTTTGCTAAATTCTGATTTTTTTGTAAGGTACATGATACAGTATTTTGGAAACAAGTTTTTATTTTTTTTTTTGTGTGTGTGTGTGAGGTGCAAAATACAGTCTTTTGGCAAATTCTGATTTCGTAAGAGGCATGAAAGTTCTATAAGTATGTTTTTCAGGTATTCACTCGCCTACAAATACTAATTCTTTTTCGAATGTCTCCGAAAAGATAACACTTTGACGTGTTTCCTTTTTATCTTATCTGTGCCTGAGAGTTAATGGAGATTTGTGAGGCCCTTAGTCTATGTCTGTGACTGTTTGTCTAGGTGTCTGTTCTACAATGTGAAGCAGATTTCTCTTTCCCTGGCATGTGTCCAAAATACAGTGACGAAATGCCATGTCTCCCCTGATGATGTGATTATTACACGAAAGTGCACTTGGGAACTTATCGTGTTTCATTTTCCCCGTGGACTCATATATAATATATATATATATATATATATATATATATTATATATATATATATATATATATATATATATATATATATATATATAAATAAAACTCAGACTTCTACTTTTGGGGTTGTCTAGCCATCTTAACATCTTAAGCACTACGATACGACCTTTTTGCCCTAAGAGGATGACCTTTGGGTATGACGACCTGACCTTTAAACTGACAATTTAAGGATCAGATTATGGACCAGGCCATTAAAACCAGAGGTCGTACCGTCGTGCTACAGGGTCGTACAGTCGTGTTCAAAGACCGTACCGTCGTGCACCAGGGTGTCGTATCCGTCACACACCAGTAATCGTACTGCCGTGCACCAGTAGTCGTACAGTCGTGCACCAGGGTCGTACCACTTGTGCTCCAGGGTCGTACCGTCGTGCTCAGTGGGTTAGATCAAACAACTGGTGAACGCCGCCGACGCCCAACATAATTACTGTGTGTCACAACCATCAACTCTTAGTTCCTCCGGCGGCCACATAGAGGCGCCCTAGTTTGTTTACATCCCTTCTCCTCCCTCCAGTGACTGTATCTCCTTTCGCTGGTCGTGCCCGCGCCCTTGCCTTACCTTACCCATCCACTCCAACGACCGGTCACCACGCCTTCCCGCGCCATCATCAAACACCCACCAACACCACGCCTGGGACGACGCGCGTCTTCGCCACCTGTCTGTCGCCCAAGCACCTAAAGTAGCCAACTCAAACGCTCGTAATTTCCTTTTACATTTACACACACATACACACACACACACATAAATACACACGTAGACAGACGTAATACCTATATTCCTTCTATTGGTCCATATAGTTATAAAATATATGCCACCACAATAAGAAAATGTCTTCATTATATACGACATGTATACAACACTATGTACAAATATACAGAACGTATATAAAAGTTTATACAAACATTACATACAAAATGTACTTAATAACCGATAAATATATGCCACCACAATAAGAAAATGTCTTCAATATATACGAAATGTATACAACACAATGTACAAATATGCAGAACGTATATAAAAGTTTATACAAATATTACATACGAAATGTATTCGATAACCCATAAAGGAAATGCCTTACGTACAGATAATCTTATGTAATATACAGTTTTCTTAAGAGTGGCGCTCACTTGTCTTTCATCTGTGGACTGAAAATTCATTGGACTTGTTAAATAAAGAGGAATATAAGAGGGCAGACCTGTGTCTCAGCATACTGGTGCTTAGAAAGCATTATGCTGCATGTGTTGACGACAGCAAGAAAAGAAATACCATAATCAGCATTAGCAAAACATTTCTCTTGGGGAAAAATGGCAGAGAGAGAGAGACACACACACACACACACACACACACACACACAAGAGAGAGAGAGAGAGAGAGAGAGAGAGAGAGAGAGAGAGAGAGAGAGAGAGAGATACGTATACATACAAGTCATCTGAACGTACACACAATCACACACACACACACACACACACACACACATGGACATGCAACGCTACCAACACCACTAATACATCATGCAGGGGGGAGAGACGGAGAGGAGATGGAGGGAGCGGAAAAACAATGAAAGAAAACGTGAAATTTCAGTCTCTTTAATATCTTGAACAGAAAATAATTCCCCCCCACACACACACACAGCGGGGGAGGATGACGCACCTCAAGCCATTTAATTTCAACTATGCAAAAAAAGAAAAAAAAAGAAAAAAAAGAATAATAGTGACCTTAATATACTAGGAGGAGGAGGAGGAGGAGGAGGGAGGTTTGAACTGGTGGCACTCCTGGTGGAGTTGAAAGGGAGGGAGGGGTATGAACTGGTGGCACTCCTGGTGCAGTCTTTCAACGTCTCTTATTCTCCACGTTTGCTGAGGCATGAGGGGGCTACTACATGGTGCCAAGGCTGCTACTGGGGCAGAGTGGGGGGGGGGCACTGGGGACCACATCAGGTACTGGGGCAGAGTTGGGGGGCACTGGGGACCAGGGCTTGGTACTGGGGTGTCAGATCTGGTACTACTGGGGCTCAGACGTGACACTGGAGGATAGGGGGTCATGTCTATCCTAAAATGCTTTGGGGAGAGGAGAGGATAGAGTCATGTCTATCCTGGATATGCATGGGGATAGGGAAGATAGGGGGTCATGTCTATCCAAGAAATGCTTTGGGGAGAGGAGAGGACAGAGTCACGTCTATCCTGGATATGCATGGGGATAGGGGAGGAAAAGCCTGGGGAGAAAGGACTACATGAGATCATATCTATCCTGAATATCTTCTTGAGAATGGGAGGATAGGTGTCACACCCATCCATCCTATCTATCCTTGGCGAGATGAAAGGACCATATCTATCCTGAATATGCTCTTCATGAGGGGAGGATAGACGTCCCCCCATCCACCCTAGCTATACTTACGGGGGAGAAATGGGAGGATAGTGGTGGGGAGAGGCCGCATCCAACCCACATACTCAGCAGGAGGTGGAGTGGGCCCAGTCAAAGGAGTGTGTCCTTGAGCAACACATTATAGTGGGTCGCCCAGTCTGGAATCCCCCCCCCCCCCCAACTCGGCCACGGCAGAGAAAGCAAAGCTAAGCCAAGCAGACAAGCAAACAAACCAGGCGAGTAGGTCCTGTCGTTTCGTACGACCCCGCCTCCCCCTTGCCACTCACGAGCACGTCACGTGCTACTCTCATGGTCAACAAAGCCATGGTCAACAAAGCCACGCTTGCCTTGGAGTGACTTGCTAGGGGGGGGTCGCGACCCCATGCAAGCAAGCAGACAGGCACCATGCTCTTTCAACATCTCCTTCCCTTCCCTGTGACGTTAAACACCGTAAAGAAAAATATATATATATGTGAAAAATACCATCATCAGTGCAATATGATTTGTCAAAAGACCTGGCCAAAGCAAACGAAGTCGTATCGTACAGTGGGAGAAGGAAGTCACCTTGACATCCACTGATTAGATGAGGTTTTTTTCCCCCAGCGTGTCTGATCCAGTCTCACAGACGATGCCCCAGGTCCACACACAGAGAGACACACACCCAGTTCTGGCCATTGTCTGGCAAACTGCCGTTCACGAGGTGTGGTTGGCGTCTACCCACGGATAGTTAGGGTAATCAGTCATCCATAACACATGTTATTGATGAGTAACAATGGTTCACGAGTGAGTGGTGGGTGTCTCAGTGAGTACAGCTATGCTCGTCATAATCTCCCATCCAGTGTGAGGGACGAGTGACTGATGTGTCTAACAAGCATATCACAGACCAGTGGTTAATCACTTAGCACGACTGATACACACACACCACACACGAGCAGAAGAGGGAGAGATGGAGAGAGAAGAGAGAGAGAGAGAGAGAGAGAGAGAGAGAGAGAGAGAGAGAGAGAGAGAGAGAGAGAATTTGTTTTCTTAATTACTTCTACTCACTCATTATCCGCGAGTGTATGTCTCGTCCCGCTCAAACAAGGAGGCTCATACTTAACTACATAATTACATCAATTTCAATGATCTTATCAGTTACGTTTGTATATGTCTAGTCCCATATGGATATCTGGAGCTTCGGCGAGATGTTCTACCTCGTAACTCTACTTATATATCTACCTTCATCTACCATTAATCTAACATATAGACCCCTTGCCCCAAAAGACTCCCCCTTCCCCATACATTCATCTTCACCCACGCCCCTTAAACCTACTTACCTACTCTGTTCATTCCCATTTACCATTTATCTTGTAGGTAAGAGCACACACATTTTACATTACTTTCCCGTGAGTTGTCCTTCAAACATACTTACACTAACACTACTTAAATAAGCACGTACTGACGTTACTGTACCTACAGACAGATACTACTTAAGTTCTTCTACCTACAGAGACTTCCCTAGCGTCAGTGGAATACGTTTTTATAGCCAATTTTATATAAATATTATAATACAGAGTTTTATAACAACCTTACCCAAGTTTTCTGTCACGCGTATTAGAGAAAACGTCTAGACAAGGAGGACAGACTACGTTAGATTTGTCCTTCCGTGAACAACTCAAGTCCTTCCTTCAATCAAGGTTTGCTAGCTAGACGAGTGTAAATGAATACTTTCATTAAGAGTTATCTTTCTTTTTTATATATATATATTTCTCATTCACATAAGAGAGTAAAAACACACTATAAACTTAAGACTAGTATACATATATCGCTCATCAAAACTGACCACTACTTCAAATGTTGACCTCAGCTTCAAGTATAGGTCAATGCGCTCTACCCTGAGTCGCTAGCGGGTGGGCAGTGAACGATCATGCCCAGCATCAGCTGAGGTGCGTCAGCGACTGGCGATTCCGTCTGTCTCTCCAAATACACAGAGAGATGACAAGCATTTCTGCAATGGCATAGGTTGGGAAAAAAAAAAAAGAGGAGGGAGGGGTA
>NC_092269.1:4536727-4541727 GCF_036320965.1 Panulirus ornatus
ATAATAATATCTACACAAGACACCTAACTTTGCCTAACGAAAATATATTCATAAAGCAATTCGTCAGAAAACCTTAATAAAATGTATAAAAATAATAACAAATTGTATGAAAATAAGCATAGAAAAAATGTATAAAATGTATAAAAATAACAAATTGTATGAAAATAAGCATAGAAAAAATGTATAAAATGTATAAAAATAACAAATTGTATGAAAATAAGCATAGAAAAAATGTATAAAATGTATACAACGTATAAAAATGATAAAAAATTGTATGAAAATAATCATAGAAAAAAATGTATAAAATGTATAAAAATAATAACAAATTGTATGAAAATAAGCATAGAAAAAAATGTGTAAAATGTATACAACGTATAAAAATGATAAAATTGTAGGAAAATAAGCATAGAAATAAAAATAGTCAATAAGGCAATATAAAGTGGATTAAATGATGAGTGAATGAATGAATGAATGAATGAATGAATGAATGCATGCCTTTGATCAACACGCACATATATAAGGTTCGTGTGCAAAGGTCCTTAGCATCAACTGCAGAAACGTTTGGAGAGACGGCAAAACGTTTTCTGCTCATACGAGAGAGAGAGAGAGAGAGAGAGAGAGAGAGAGAGAGAGAGAGAGAGGAGAGATGAGAGAGAGTACATAGTACCAGACCTAAGGAGAAAGAGAGAGTAGAGAGAGAGAGAGAGGAGGGGTTGAGAAGAGTAGAGAGAGAGAAGAGAGGAAGAGAGAGTTAATGTACACAGACTAAAGGAGAAAGAGAGATGTAGAAGAGAGAGAGAGAGAGAGAGAGAGAGAGAGAGAGAGAGAGAGAGAGAGAGAGAGTTACATAGATACGCAGACCCAAAGGAGAAAGAGAGATGTCGGGAGAGAGAGAGAGAGAGAAAGTGTTACAGAGACCCGAGAGAGAGAGAGAGAGAGAGAGGAGAGAGAGAGAGAGAGAGAGATGAGAGAGAGAGAGAGAGAGAGAGAGAGAGAGAGAGCGGGTGCAGCCTTTGAAAGAGTCTGCCGAACTTATGAAAAAGGCTAAGTTAGGAGGGTATTTGAACTTGTGAAATACGAACTTGTCACGTGAGCTGGACTTGCTTGGCGGAGGGAGGGAGGGAGGGAGGGAGGGAACGGAGGGAGGGAGGGAACGGACAGATGGACGGAGGGGGCCTCAGCGTGGAAGGTCGTCGGGTCCGGTGTGGCCTGAGCCGGCACGTCTCTCACCACGTGCATCACGCGTGCACTTCCTACCACCCACACACACACACACACACACACATACACGACTACCCCTTCCCCCCCCCTCCCACCCACACACACATACTGACCCTGACCTGCTCTCTCTCTCTCTCTCTCTCTCTCTCTCTCTCTCTCTCTCTCTCTCTCTCTCTCTCTCTCTTTTCCCGCTTTTGAAAGGGGGACTGCACGATTTTTTTCTTCTTCTTCCTTCTTCCCCTCCTTCAAAGCGGAGAGTGTTAAGGTCAGGCCATCTCGCTCGGACCTTGGGGGGTCTCTGTGTGGTCACTGTAACCTCTCTCTCTCTCTCTCTCTCTCTCTCTCTCTCTCTCTCTCTCTCTCTCTCTCTCTCTCTCTCTTCCCTGGGTCTCTGTAACACTCTCTCTTTCTCCTTTGGGTCTGCGCGTCTATGAAACTCTCTCTCTCTCTCTCTCTCTCTCTCTCTCTCTCTCTCTCTCTCTCTCTCTCTCTCTCTCTCTCTTCCCTGGGTCTCTGTAACACTCTCTCTCTTTCTCCTTTGGGTCTGCGACTGTCTATGAAACTCTCTCTCTCTCTCTCTCTCTCTCTCTCTCTCTCTCTCTCTCTCTCTCTCTCTCTCTCTCTCTCTCTCTTCCTTGGGTCTCTGTAACACACTCTCTCTCTCTCTCTCTCTCTCTACATCTCTCTTTCTCCTTTGGGTCTGCGTATCTATGTAACTCTATCTCTCTCTCTCTCTCTCTCTCTCTCTCTCTCTCTCTCTCTCTCTCTCTCTCTCTCTCTCTCTCTCTACGCGAATAAGCAAAACAAATATAGAAATAAAAATGGCACGAAAAAAAAAATCCATCGCGTTCAAAGATCGACCCGACCCCACCCCCACTCAAGCTTAAGCGGTTCCTTCCATCGCGTTCAAAGATCGAACCCGCTCAAGCTTAAACAGTTCATTCCATCGCGTTCAAAGATCGAACTCCCCCCCCTCAAGCTTAAACAGTTCATTCCATCGCGTTCAAAGATCGAACTCCCCAACCCCCCTCAAGCTTAAACAGTTCATTCCATCGCGTTCAAAGATCGAACTCTCTCACCCACCCCCACCCCTCTCTCAAGCTTAAGCATTTCATTCCATCGCGTTCCAAACCGAACCATATCCAGCTCAAGGCGGTGAACTCAAACATTCGCGAAGTTGAACGCTTGAGACAGACTCGCGCGTCCAACGCCCACAATCAGGATATGTATCCACCAAAAATTTGGCGCTGGTTGAAAGCAATGCATGACACACTTTCGAACACGTAACTCGACCAGTCCTTAAAGGGGGAGAGAAAAAAGAAAAACACAAAAAAAAAAAAAAATGGGAGTATCAAGGCCTGGTATATAAGGTTAAGACAATATTGCGTCATCTTGGGCCACCAGATGAATACTTGAAACTATTTATTCGCTCGTACCCACAGGCAGGCGCCAGGCAAAATTAAGATTTTGAAGTGTTTATGTATTTCATAATGTGTGTATCGTTTCCCGCGTCGGCGAGACAGCGCTAGAAATAGACGAAGGAGGAGGAGGAGGAGGAGAAAAAAATTTCATTTGCTCATATCTATTCTCTAGCTGTACTGTGTAATGCACTGACATTACGACTTTCCCCCCCATCCACAACTCGGTTTCTCCTTAAAAGACCTTTTTTCCATGTTTTACCCAGGACGTTTCATATGACCCGGTTCAAAATATAACATTAAATATTCCCAAATGAGTCATGACTTTATATACATACATATATATATATTATATATATTATATATATATATATATATTATATATATATATATATATATAGAGAGAGAGAGAGAGAGAGAGAGAGAGAGAGAGAGGGAGAGGGAGAGAGAGAGACTCGCTGACCTAAATAGATATCTGTACATGAAATCGTCTAGTTATCATAATCACGATTTTAACCTTTAATGCATTAAAACCTTTTAGTGAAATACGAAAGCTAATGTACCGATGTCGTACGGATGAGATGGTGGGCCCCCTCAGAGGCTTATATATATATGTACTCTACCTTAAATGTACTTCTATGTACTCGACGAACCTCATGGTGTACAGTGAGGGTTACGGAGCCCTGAAGTCTTATATGAGGCGTTTCACTCACAATGCCTCATGATTAAGCTTCATCCATGGCAAGAAGTTTCACCCATCGTATTCCATGACAGTATTACCCATTCAACCTCATGACCACTTTCACCCATCACCAGTTGTTTCAACCACCCATCATGACCCATGACCAGGTTTACCCCCCCCCCCCCCCAGCACCAAGAGGAGGAGAAGGGTGAGGTGGGTGGGTGAGTGGTGGTGTTTCACGGGTGAGTGAACACCAGGTGAACGAGTCTGTCTCTGCAGGCGCAGTGAACAGGGTGTTCTTCATGGCCCATGGAGCACAGGGGCGGTCATGAATTTATGGGGGGGAGGGGGTCGTCGTGGCCCCCCTCTGTCCCTCCATGCACGACCTCCTCTCCCTCCCTAACCCCCACCTCCCCTTCTCTCCTGGTCGTACTGGCACAGGGTTCCGGGTCGTGTTGTGCCCAAGGGCCCTTATTACCTCGGCCGCCTGCTGTAGGGCAATACAACACTACTAGGGAGTTCGGTAACACCTCACTAAGGGGAAGTGAGACGTCAGGTCGTCCTTCTGCGGGAGAACGACTGACTATTTCGAGTACGACGACTTAACACCCCATTAAGAAGGACGACTTAAAAAAAACCCTTACGTGCGACGACCAAACCCCTTAAATGCGACGACCTAAACTCCCTTAACAACGACGACGACCAAAGCTCATAAAACTTAAAACCCTTTAAGAACGACGACTTAAATCCTTTAAAAACGACGGGTAAACCTTTTCAATGAGACGACTTGAACCCACTTGAGAACGACCACTTAAACCCCCTTAAGAACGACAACTTAAACTCCTTAAGTACGACGACTAAACCTTCTAAACACAACGATTCAAAACCCTGTAAGTACGACGAGTTTAAAAACCCCTTAAGTAGAGACAACTTAACACCTTGAATATAAAGACTTAAAACCCCCTTAAGTAACGGCAACTTAAACCCTTAGATACGACTTAAACCCCCCCTCTTTAAGTAACGACAACTTCACCCTTTTAGGTACGACGACCGTAAAACCCTGGTGTACGATAACCTCAACCACTGGAGTACGATGTCATCCCTTCATTGTACGACACCCAAGCGACAACGAGAGAGAGAGAGAGAGAGGAGAGAGGAGAGAGAGAGAGAGAGAGAGAGAGAGAGAGAGAGAGAGAGAGAGGGGGGAGAGGGAGGAGGATTAAGCTAAAGGGGTTGTTACAACACCACACACGGGGGCCAACAACTTTAAACAACATTTTAAGGCCAGGGATTATCATTATTTAGGCTGTCTAAAAATAACGCTGGTAGCAATTTCCACAAAGCAACATGCATTGTGAATTCAGGACACGACGATTTGCATCATCATTGCCATTTTCGTCTTAGTGCTGTATCTAATCATCTTTTTCTTCTCTTCCACTTCTTCATTATTACTGTATCATTATCAACTTCATTATCACAATTATCATCATTATCACATTTACATAACTATATCATCATCATAATATCATATCATTTCAACATTATATATCATATCATCTCATCAACTTCATCATAATATCATCATATCAACATTATCAACTACATCTATTTCAACATTATATCATAACTATCATCTGATCAACATCATTTTCAACATTATCCACTTTTCATAATACAAT